>NW_025236956.1:0-4953 GCF_018294505.1 Triticum aestivum | reverse complement strand
CATTTCTTTTATAAGCCCTGTCTGTGATGTCGCTCAGATGTCCGACTGTGGTATTTCTTTTAAGCCTTTATGTGGTGTCGCTAAGACGCCCGACTGCGGCATTTCTTTTAAGCCCTTTATGTGGTGTCGCTTAGACGCCCGACTGCGGCATGAGTTTTATTTGTTTACCTTTCGAAGCGTCGCTCCAGACACCCGATCGGTTTTCAGTTATTTATTCTTATTTATCAAGTCATGCAACAATATTAATGTTGAGATGAGCATCATTATTTTATTCATGACGCATTCATGCATTCTTTAATTATATCTTTTGTCCGAACTGTCTTGCGAGTACTTTCAAAGTACTCACCTGGCTTGTTGATTTGGCCAGATGTTGATGAAGGCGATCTCATGGATGATGAGTTTGATAGCGAGTCCGACGCCTAGAGGAGTCCCAGTCAGTCCCGTGCGATCCTGTTTTGGTCACTGTATTATCCGCTTCCGCAACCCCAGAAATAAATTCATCGAGCCTCACCTCGGCGCTCGATGAGCTGCCAGTCAGGAGTCAAGTTATCCACCACCACTTTTTCTTTGAGCTAGTAGCATGCCACCACACCCCTACGTCATAACCTCCCTTATGTAAAATATTGGCGAGTTTGTAATAATTTGTTGAGCAGCCTCAGCTCAACCCTATAATATATTTAATTCTACTGGTCCTCTATTCATCAAGTTTTTCTCTACCAGTGAGGATGACTTTTCCTATACTGGGATCTAAAGATCGATTTTCTCAATAATTACTTTATTGAAAAATAGGTCGTGACACGTCGCTCTCATCGACACGATCCGCGGGGATCTTGAACCCCGCGTGTCCGACATCTGGAATCTCGCCTTGGGGCATCTCCAGAGTCACCTCCCCCCGCTCTGGGAGCCTTCGGGACAACACCTCCATGTCATCCGTGGGGTGAGGAGTAGTGGCCGTCGGAAGCGGATTCATCTCCGAATCGCTCAGGGACCCGGAAGAAGATACCTCGGATGATCCCTGGCCGGACTGCATATATGTTCGACATTATAAAAACAAAAACTATGAAGCAAAGTCATGATAGAGTGCGGATACTCATGACCGCACTAGGGGCTTCCCCTGGGCAGCCACCCCTCCTTGCTGAGAGCGGCCGTGGCGGAGTAGTCTGGAAGGGACACCTTTCCCTTCTTGGACGTCCCAGCCTCCCCTTCCGGGGCTGCTTTTCTCTTTTTCTCCTCCCCAGTGCGGGGAGGTAGGATTTCTTCTTGCTTCCCCCCGCCTCCGCGGGAGGAATCTGACTCGTCGTCGTTAGACGACGTGGGTATGACGGCCTTGCACCGAGGGCCTTTTTCGGCCCCCTGGTCCGCCTCCCCAGGCCCCTCATCCTTTTCGAATGGGGCGTCTTATTCTTCTTCCTCCTCCCCTTCGTGGGAGGAGTGTACCTCATCGTCTTCGGACGAGGCCTCCGGCACAACCTTACGTCGGAGACCCTTTCGGGTCCCCGGGGCCTTCTTATCAGCCTTCTTCTCCGGCACCTTGTACGGCGCCGGGACCAGCATCTCCGTCAGGAGAGCATCAGCTGGCCTTTCTGGTAGCGGAGCCGAACACTCAATCTGCTCCGCTGTCTCCAAATAATCCTGAGCAAATATGCACAATTACTTAAGACTCCCCCCATGAGTATATTGGGAAGGAATGAATCCGGTGATAACCTGAAAACTCACCTTGCTAGGAGGCCGCGCGGCAATGGAGCCCACGGTCCTTGGATGTGGGAGGAGGTACTTCGGAGGCCTTGAACAACGTCTTCCACGCGTCTTTGTGCTTCATGTCGTAGATCCTGTGAAGCGTCTGGTGTTTGGCCCGGACGAACTCCCACATATTGAATGCCCGGCTTTGGCACGGCAGAATCCGGCGAACGAGCATGACCTGGATCACATTGACAAGCTTGATGTTCTTGTCCTTCATGCTCTTAATGCAGGTTTTGAGTCTGGTCAGCTCTGTAGATTCGCCCCAGGACAGGCCCTTCCTCTCCCAGGAGGTGAGCCGCGTGGGGGTGCCGGATCGAAACTCGGGGGCGGCCACCTAGTTGGCGTCACGTGGCTCGGTGATGTAGAACCACTCCGATTGCCACCCCCTCACGGTTTCCGCAAAGGAGCCGTCAAGCCAGGTGATGTTAGGCATCTTGCCCACCATGGCCCCTCCGCACTCCACTTGTTGGCCGTTCACGATCTTCGGCTTCACGCAGAAGGTTTTCAGCCACAAGCTGAAGTGAGGCTTGATGCGGAGGAAGGCCTCGCATACGACGATGAACGCTGAGATGTTGAGGACAAAATTCGGGGCTAGATCATGGAAATCTAGACCATAGTAGAACATGAGCTTGCGGGCAAAGGGATGAAGTGGAAATCCCAGTCCACGGAAAAAGTGGGCGATAAAAACGACCCTCTCGTGGGGTCCTGGGGTCGGAATGACCTGCCCGGCGTCCGGTAGCCGGTGCGCTATGTCTGCGGCCAAGTATCGAGCCGCCCGAAGATTTTCGATATGCTTCTCCTTGACGGTGGAAGCCACCCACTTGCCTCCTGCTCCGGACATGTTTAGCTGTGCGGAGAAGACTTGGGCTTGGGTGCTGGAGCTCGAGGGGGCAAGAGTGGGCGAGGGAGAAAGAAGGCGTGGGTACAAATGAGGAAATCTTGTCCCTTTATAGAGGCGACGAAAGCGGTGCGCCTCCCCAGTTGCCCGTTGGGAATCGCTTGCTTCCCAAGCGCCACGACTGATGGCGTGGTGGGATTACCCATACCCGTATTGATGAGAATCCCGTGATAAGGGGACACGATCTCTACTTTGACAAGACGTGTCAAGGAAACCGCCTCGCAATATGCGTTGTGGCTGGTTGTGGGAAAACGGTTCGAATAATGATCCGACCATAATGAGATGTCACATTGTTTAAAAAGGTTGTCAGCAGATTGCATTTATGAAATATCATTCTCTATACGGTGGCATATGAAGATCATTTTGTGGATCCGGACATGATTCAAGTGTTCGATAATTACTCTGGAGTATTCGGAGATGGAACCCGCCCTGCACTGCCGAAGACAAGACTGCGCGCCGGACTCATCGTCATTGAAGCCTGGTTCAGGGGCTACTGAGGGAGTCCTGGATAAGGGGGTATCCGGATAGCCGGACTGTATACATCGTCCGGACTATTGAAGCCAGAACATACAAGACTCAAGACTTCGGCCCGTGTCCGGATGGGACTCTCCTTTGCGTGGAAGGCAAGCTTGGCAATCCGAATATTATGTTTCCTTCCTTATAACCGACTCCATGTAAACTCGAGCCCTCTTCGGTGTCTATATAAACCGGAGAGGTTGGTCCTTAGAAGGCCGATCACAATCACAATCATACCATCATAGGCTAGCTCTTACGGTTTAGCTTCTACGATCTAGTGGTAGATCTACTCTTGTACTACCCATATGTTCAATATTAATCAAGCAGGAAGTAGGGTTTTACCTCCATCGAGAGGGCCCGAACGTCGGTAAACATCTATGTCCCTTGCTTCCTATTCCCATCAGCCTAGACGCACAGATCGGGACCCCCTACCCGAGATCCGCCGATTTTGACACGAACAAGGGGTCTGATTAGTCGACCCTGATGGGCAATCAGTCGACAGCGGGTTAGCGAAAGTGACATTGGTCCAAACCAGATCTCTGGATTGCTCGACCACCGTCTCAAGCACCAGAGTCGACTGAGGGACATGAACCTCTGTCGCTTTCCCGCTTGATACCTTGCCCCTCCTCCACCCCTCCCTCAGAGGCACTTCTTCTTCATCATCTGGAAGTACGACAACGTCTTGTGGAGCTGCAACAAAAAGGAACATCAGAAATTCAACTGATAGATAACCCAATCGACAGAATAAATTTGAGTCAAGCAGACGTACTAGCTCTGGATGTGGCCGCATCATCGGCTTCCTCGTCTCCAGGGCCCTTGTCAACGTCCATATCAGTCACGGCGGAGGTAGGGATGGAAAAGTGTACGATCCATTCGGTCAATATAGAAGAGTCAGCGGTGGAGGAAAACACAGGAAGAACACTCACACAAAGGCAAGAGAAACATCCATCTTAAGCCTGGTCAAAGTCTTCCGAGCTTTTGGGGGAACGACCTTGGGCTGCTTGGCGACTTTTTCTGTCGGCTCTGGAATCGAAGTCCGAGTACGCTTCTGAGTTTGGGTGCTTGAGGCTACGGTATTGCCGCGCCCGCCCACTGAATCATGGAGTAGTTTGGATCGATGTTACGAACGAGGTGGTGAGTCGACCATCTCTTCGTCGTCTGACTCGTCGCTCTCCTGTTCGTCCTCATCCTCTAGAGATTGCCAATCGCGGCTCTCGTCCGCACTATCCTCTCCCTCCTAGTCTTGCTCCAGAACTTGTTCGCCATTGGGCATCGAGTATATCTCAGTATAGACCTACAAGACAAGAAGTCGAGTGAAGGTCAGTCGGATTCAAAGACAGTCAGAAGATGTACACAAATACAATCGGTGGCAGAGACTGAAACTTGTCTGGCTAGTTGCTGTCACTGAAGGGGTCAACTCTCCTGGTTCCTCTGGGGTTGTCCTTGTTTCCTGTGATACACCTCAACCACTGGGCCACGGTCTTGGCCGGTACTTCCTCTGGAGTGGTTGCGAGCCTGGAGCGGCTGGATCCGCCAACTGAGAAATACCTCCAGCAAATCCATGCTAGTGACGCCTTGATTGATCAACTGGACCACCCTCTGAAGCAGCATGTTTGTTTCTACCATCTCCGTAGTGGTCACTTTCAGCGAGGAAGGGGTCTAAATGCGATCGAAGGTAAAAGGAGGAAGTCCAGTCGACTAGCCTAGAGTTGCAATGTCCTGGCAGTAGAACCAGGTCGACTGCCAGCCCCTGACCGACTCAGGAAGGGTCATGGAAGGGAAAGAGCTCCTCTTCCTCT
>NW_025236955.1:0-4953 GCF_018294505.1 Triticum aestivum | reverse complement strand
AGAAAGCAAATGAAAAAGCCACGCCCGGCACCTATTCTAGTCTTCGACGTCTTCTCACCAGCGCGGAGCTAAGTGCTGCCACTGAGCGTGGGCGGGAGCCCCCGAGGCCCAAGGGCGGCACTCCGGAGACTTCGGGGCGTGTACAGCCCCACTCATTATTACGTGAGAGTGTCATGGGCGGCGAGCTTCACAGGCATTGTCCTTCTGCACAGGCACCGGGCCTTTCTCGAAACGTGGCAGCTTCATAGGCATTTGCCTTCTTCACGGGCACCAGGCCTTTTCCAAAATGCAGCTTCACAGGCATTTGCATTCTTCACAGGCACCGGGCCTTTTCCAAAATGCAGCTTCATAGGCATTTGCCTTCTTCACAGGCACCAGGCCTTTTCCAAAACGCAGCTTCATAGGCATTCGCCTTCTTCACATGCACCAGGCCTTTTCCAAAACACAGCTTCACAGGCATTCACCTTCTTCACAGGCACCGGGCCTTTTCCAAAATGCAGCTTCACAGGCATTCGCCTTCTTCACAGGCACCGGGCCTTTCCTTGGCGCTGGGCCTCGCTCAGGGGTAGAACCTCCGGAGATGTTGAATATTCCATGCGTTCTGGATGGGTACTCCCTCCGGGGTCTCCAAGCGCGCGGAGCCAGGCCTAGAAACATGAACAACCTTGAACGGGCCCTCCCACATGGGAGAGATCTTGTGCAGCCCCTCCTTGGAGAGAACCCGTCTGAGCACGAGATCCCCGACCTCAAGGGTCCTGGGGTGGATGTTGCGGTAGTGGTACCATCATAGCGCCTGTTGGTACCTTGCCGCTCGCAGTGCGGCTTCCCGACGGCGTTCCTCCCCCAGCACGAGATCCATCCCCCGCATGGCGTCCTACTGCGTCTCGTCGAACGCCAGGACCCATGCGAAGCGACGCCTGACCTCGTGAGGGAGGACAACCTCTGCTCCATAGACGAGGAAGAACGGGGTCTCGCCAGTCGGTTTGGTCGCAGTTGTGCGGATTGACCACAACACGGACTGGAGCTCGTCGTACCAGCCCCTGCCGCAGGCCTCCAGCTTCTTCTTGAAGGTCCTGGCTTTGAGGCCCCTCAGGACCTCCGCGTTGGCCCGCTCGGCCTGGCCGTTGCTCCGGGAGTGTGCTACCGAAGCGTAGCATATCTGCGTTCCAAGGTTAGCATAGTACGTTTTGAAGAGATTATTGGTGAATTGCGAACCGTTGTGGGTGATGATGCGGTTAAGCACCCCAAATCGGCTCACGAGGCCCTTGATGAATTTGGCCGCTGAGCCTGCCGGGATTGTGCGGACGGCTTCCACCTCAGCCCATTTGGTGAATTTGTCCATGGTGAATAGAGGTACCGGTAGCCCCCTGGTGCCCAAGGAAACAGGCCCAGAATGTCGAGCCCCCAAACTGCGAACGACCATGAGAGGGGTATAGTCTGTAGACCCCCCGCAGGCTGATGGATCTGCTTAGCGTGAAACTGGCAGGCCTCGCAAGCCTTCACAAGCTCAATGGTGTCGTTGAGTGCTGTGGGCCAATAGAATCCACTACGGAACACCTTGCCGACGAGGGTCCGTGACAACGAGTGGTGCCCACAGTCTTCGTCGTGTATGTCCGCTAGTAGCTCCTTCCCTTGGTCTCGGGAGATGCAGCGTAGGGACATGTCATTTGGTTGCTTCCTGTAGAGCTCGCCATCCTGGCAATAAGCCGTGGCCTGCCGCGCCACACGCTCCGCCTCCTCCTCATTCTCCAGCAGAGTCCCTTGCATCAGGTAGTTCTTGAGCTCCGGGATCCAACACCCTTCCTGAGGCTCTAACACCAGGAGCAGGCGTGCCCCTGAAGCTGGGCCGCAGACCGGGCCTCCTGAGGTAGGCGGCTGAGGGAGGTCCTCCCTTGGTTGTGCCATGCTCGACAGCGACGGCACCGCCGAGGGTTTAAAGAGCCACTCCTCAAAGACGCCGGGCTCCTGAGGCAGCCACCTAGATGCCCTCTTGGCAATGTCGTCAGCCTCCTGATTGGTGCCGCGAGGCACATGCTGCAACTCCAGTCCCCAGAACTGTTTCTCCATCTTGCGAACCTCAGCGAGGTAGGCTTCCATGTGCTCGTCCTTTGGCTCGTATATCTTGTTGGAGAAGTTGATGAGGAGCTGCGAATCGCCCTTAATGATGAGGCGCTTCACCCCTAAGGAAACTACGGCCTTCAAGCCTGCTATTAGGCCTTCGTACTCCGCTATGTTGTTGGAGACCTTTTCTCTATGCTGGAAGCAAAGTTGCACGGCATAGTAGAGTTTGTCCTGGGTAGGGGATACGAGCACTGCGCCAGCTCCCGCACCATGTCGGGAGAACGCCCCATCAAAGTACATGACCCAGCCATCCGGTGCTTCACTTCCCGGGGTAAGTGATCGGTCTTCGCCTGCCTCGAGACCCGGCGCTTCTGCCCATTCTACCACGAAATCCGCTAGCGCGGCTCCCTTGATGACTCTGGTCGTACTGAATTCTAGCTGAAATGCCTGTAGCTCGATGTTCCATTCAGCAACACTTCCAGCTGAGTTGGGGCTCCTGAGTACCCTCTCCAAGGGGTATGCTGAGACGACCTTGATGGGGTGGCCTTGGAAGTAGTGCCGCAGCTTGCGTGAGGCCACCAATAGCGCGAGGAGGAGCATTTGAGGCATGGGGTACCGCACCCTCGCGTCCCGTAGCACTGTGCTGACGAAATACACGTGGTGCTCGACGAGGTTGAGGGTGCTGGCACTACTTGCGTCCTCCAGAGGTCGAGGCATCTCTTGAGATGACGGAGCTCCCAGTGCTTGGTCGCCCGAAGGGGCCTTTCCTGCTCCGGGTGCGTTCTCCTGCCACGGCTGTTCCTTTCCAGCTCCAGTTGCGGCGTTCGCGAGGTCCTCCTGGCTCTGCTTCACTTCAGTTTGGACGGTTGATGCGGCCTTGGCACAGCGCTCCTCCCTGACCGCTACCAGGGCTGTGCTGGCGGAGTAGGGGGTGGCCGCAAGGTAGAGCACTAGGGGCTCCCGAGGACGCGGAGCTACCATTACTAGTGGACTGGTAAGGTACCTCTTGAGGTCTTGGAATGCCTTGTCGGCCTCTTCAGTCCATTCGAAGGGGCCCTTTTTCTTCATCAGCTTGAAGAAGGGCAGCGCTCGTTCCCCCAGCTTGGAGATGAAACGCCCCAGCGCAGTTACACGCCCAGTGATCTTCTGCATTTCTCTGAGGGTCCTTGGCAGGCTCATGTCTTCAACTGCCTTGACCTTCTCCGGGTTGGCCTCGATGCCCCTGTGGGATACGAGGAAACCCAGGAGCTTGCCTGAGGGGACTCCAAATGCGCACTTCTCCGAATTGAGCCATAGGTCCACTTCGTTGAGGCTCGCGAAGGTTTCTTCCAGGTCCTGTATCAGGGTCCTTGCCTCACGAGACTTCACAATGTCATCAACGTAAGCTTCTGCGTTCCTCCCGAGCTGTCGGCCTAAGGCGATGTGCATCAGCCGCTGAAAGGTCGCGCCTGCGTTGCGCAACCCAAACGGCATGCACGTATAGCAGGACACTCCACACGGGGTCAGGAAGGCCGTCTTCTCCATGTCTTCTACCGCCATCTTGATCTGGTGATAGCCTAAGAAGGCATCTAGGAAGCACAATAGGTCACACTCTATGGTGGAGTCGACTATCTGGTCAATGCGGGGGAGCGGAAATGGATCCTGCGGGGAGGCCTTGTTGAGGTTGGTGAAGTCGACGCACATGCGCTCCTTTCCTCCCTTTTTTGTCACAACGACCGGATTAGCCAGCCAATCAGGGTAGCGGACCTCGCGGATAACTCCTGCCGCCTCTAGCTTTCGGGTCTCTTGAACGATGAAAGCTTGTTTCTTAGTAGACTGCCGCCTTGCCTTCTGCTTCACGGGGCGCACATTGGGGCACACGTTGAGGTGATGCTCAATCACTTCCCTTGGGACCCCTGCTAACTGATCAGGTTCCCACACAAACACCTTCTTGTTCGCATGCAGGAAACCGATCAGGGCTTTCTCTTGCTCGGGCTTGAGGTTGGCCCCTATGGTGAAGGTGGCGCTAGCGGACCCGTCCTCGTCGACTGGTACCTGCTTGGTTTCTGCCTTGTCTTGGGTGAACAACTGCTTCTTTTTAGCCGGCGCAGCCCCCTTGGGCTCAAGGGCGTCGGTGCCAGTGGACTACGCCACCGCGGCCGCCCTGAAAACAAGCTGGAGCACCTGCAGCGCATCCCTTGTGTCTCCTGACACGGTGAGGACACCGCTGCTCCCAGGCATCTTCATGAGGTTGTATGCCGGGTGAGTTGCTGCCATGAACTGAGCCAGGTCTGGATAGCCGAGGATGGCATTGTAGGGGAGGCCGATGGGGGCGATGTCGAAGTCGATCAGCTCCATGCGGAAGTTATCACAGGTGCCGAAGGTCACTGGGAGGCGGATCTGCCCCAAGGAGGCGGTGGAACCGGCTCCGACGCCTGAGAAAGGCCTGCTGGGTCAGAGCCGCTCCAACGGCACGTGGAGGAGGCTGAAGGCCTCCACCGAGAGCATGTTGAGGCTGGCACCACCGTCGATGAGGGTCCTGGTGACGGCCACTTGGCAGATGGTGGGGGTGCATAGCATTGGGAGCGCGCCCGAACCAATGGGGTTGACGGGGTGGTCCTCCGAGTCGAAGGTTAGATCGGCCTCGGGCGCCACCCAACCCAGGGGGGCTTCTCGGCGCTTGGAGACGGTGCTGATCCGGCGGGTGAACGGCTTGACGTGATGGCTCGAGGGTGGTGCTTGGGAGCCACCCAGGAGAGCTGCAACGACGGGCGGCGCTGGTGCGGCGAAACGGGCGAGGAAGAGGTCGCGCAGCTCCTCCCAGGAGGTGACAGAGGCCGGTAGCAGGTGGAGAAGCCACGCGCACGGGATGCCGGTGAGGGCCATGGGTAACCAGTTGGCCATCACCCGATT
>NW_025236954.1:0-4953 GCF_018294505.1 Triticum aestivum | reverse complement strand
AAATAAGGATTGGTGAGATATTAGAACACTGTAATCATTGCATTGAAGAGGGGTTGTGCAGGAAAGAAATAGAGGGTGACCAAGCCAAGAACCATGCTGCTAAAGGTTCTGTTGCCTGAGTACTAAGGGTGACGGGAGAGTGCAAGGTGAGGTAGCTTATATGCACAGATGCTTGTACTAAAGAAAACAGAAAGTCACACCTACTGCCTTAAGCGTCACCAGCAAGTGGCATACATCATCCACCATGAGTCAACCAGAAACTGAAGATTGATTACTTCCTTCAAACCACAGCGGATCGATTTCGTCCGTTGAATAGACAAACAGCCGCTCCGGTTCGTATCAACCATCTCTGCGTACAAGAGAAGCCACTCCAGGACGTGTATATGGGGATGGGTTTGGGTAACAAATCACATGAACTCAATAAAACTTACGGTATTCTCATTCGGATCAACCAAATTCAGGTACTAAACTTTGACAACTTCCGGTTCAGATCACTTGAAGTCTCTAATATACTGATCACCTTGACACCTTCTGTTGACATCTACAAAGGATCTATAAATAAGATGTAGATAATTAGAAGTTGCACACGAAGGAACCCGTTTTAGAGCCATTTGAGCCCCTCGAACTAACGCACGCCCTGAACCCCTCCCAACCGAGAGGCCCCAATTGAAACCAGTCAGATGTCTATACGTACCTCCGGCTAGTTGCTCGACATGCTGGATCTGGGGACGGCGCGCCTGAGGACTCTAGATATGGCTTGAAAAATCGGACTTGTGCTTCAGGGATGTAGTGCGCCACTGATTTGGGGATAGAGATCGTCGTCGGCTCGAGAAAAAGATGCTCCCTGCTGCACCTTTTGGGAAGACATGAGAAGGAGAACAGCGGCGGCTAGGCGTAGACGGAGGCGCCGCTCCGACGGGGCGGTTGAGGGGCTGCGAGATGAAGATCATGGTGGCGGCGGCACACCTAGGGTTGGCGAAGGTAGGTCATGCGTGAGATGAGAGCGAGGAAGGAGCGTCGTGGGGTATGGCTGCATGGATGGAGGCTCGTAGAAGCCCATTAGGCCCAATTTCAGACCAGGTGTCCAAAATAGTCACCGGAGCAGCGGCCCGACAAGGAAGCGCTCGGTTTTAGCTAAGACAACGAAGCGGGATTAAGAGTAAATCTGACGGCCGAAAACGACGTGGACTGATGATCCAAAGGCTGAAAATGCTAATAGCCTGAGAGGGCTGGAAAGGTGCTCAGTTATAATATATCTAAATAGCAATGAAGTTTAGCTTGAAAATAATGTATGCAAAAGATGCAGTGAGAAAAAATAGTAAAAATCTTACCATCTTTCTTAAATAGATGTGACTGTAGTTCAATACGAACACTATTGGTCGCACGTTTTGAGTACTAAGATTTTCAAATTCAGAAAAATAATTTCTCTTGACAGCATTAAGATCCTCAAGCCATGAAATATAATGACTTATCTCCTCGCAGTTTAGTTCAGCCCTGGGATAGTGGACGGTCCTGTCTACCAAGCGCTGGACATGTTTGCTTGAATGGAAATAAGCTGTCAATAGAAATTAGTTGTCAACTATTTTTTAAAAAACAATATCGAAGACATAAATATGGTTGAGAAAGTCACATAATGGTAGAACTGGAGGCGTCTGTACATCAACCCAAATGTCTCTATTACCTTCAATATCATCTTCGGGACGAATATCAAAGGTGATAAACATATCAGGCTCAAATGCATAAGCCTTGCATAGTGCTTGCCAAGTTTTGCATTCAAAATAGGTGTGGGTGTCTCTATTGTATAATTTGACGTTGAAGGTATAACCATGCTCGGTCTTCAAGTAAACCCTTTTTACCTTCATAGTTTTGTTAGGACTGAAACCTATCTTATCGAAGACAAAAATTCTTGCATGGCAGGGGATACGCTAGTAGAATAGTGAAAATTTAAAATTATAAGTTGAAGCAAATGAAACATAAGTCATGCATATGCTTAATTACGAAAAAAGACTTGTCGTTGTGACTTACTGTATCCACTTCGAAGGTCTCATCCAGCTTGATGTTGATGCGCCTATCATCAACTAGGAAATTTCTGCCACACAGGCCGCATTGGTCTTCACAGTATTCACACATAATGAAACCGTTTTCATCGTCAGACGACATTTCCTATGTTCATAGGTGAAACATTAAACACTTATTAGTTATATTAATTCAACTAATTAAACTAAGAGGGAGAATCGACCATGGAGGGCCTCTACATCAAAATCCTTGCCCCTCCGATGAGTTGTGAGTAGTTTACCAGAGACCTACGGGTCCATAGTTATTAGCTAGATGGCTTCTTCTCTCTTTTTGGATCTCAATACAATGTTCTTCCCATCTCTTGTGGAGATCTATTCGATGTAAACTCTTTTTGCGGTGTGTTTGTCGAGATCCGATGAATTGTGGGTTTATGATCAAGTTTATCTATGAATAATATTTGAATCTTCTCTGAATTCTTTTATGTATGATTGAGTTATCTTTGCAAGTCTTTTCGAATTATCAGTTTGGTTTGGCCTACTAGATTGGTTTTTCTTGCCATGGGAGAAGTGCTTAGCTTTGGGTTCAATCTTGCGGTGTCCTTACCCAGTGACAGAAAGGGTTGCAAGGCACGTATTGTATTGTTGCCATCGAGGATAACAAGATGGGGTTTATATCATATTGCATGTGTTTATCCCTCTACATCATGTCATCTTGCTTAATGTGTTACTCTGTTCTTATGAACTTAATACTCTAGATGCAGGCAGGAGTCGGTCGATGTGTGGAGTAATAGTAGTAGATGCAGGCAGGAGTCGGTCTACTTGTTATGGACGTGATGCCTATATACATGATCATGCCTAGATAATCTCATAACTATGCGCTTTTCTATCAATTGCTCGACAGTAATTTGTTCACCCACCGTAATACTTATGCTATCTTGAGAGAAGCCTCTAGTGAAACCTATGGCCCCCGGGTCTATCTCTTATCATATTTGCTTTTCATCTAATTTTATTTGCATCTTTACTTTTTGCATCTATATCATAAAATACCAAAAATATATTTATCTTATCATACTATCTTTATTAGATCTCACTTTCACAAAGTGGCCGTGAAGGGATTGACAACCCCTTTATTGTGTTGGTTGCAATTTCTCAGTTTGTTTGTATAGGTGCGTGGGACTTTTGAGGAGCCTCCTACTGGATTGATACCTTGGTTCTCAAAACTGAGGGAAATACTTACGCTACACTTTGCTGCATCACCCTCTCCTCTTCGAGGAAAACCAACGCAAGCTCAAGACGTAGCAAGAAGGATTTCTGGCGCCATTACCGGGGAGGTCTTCGCTCAAGTCAAGACATACCAAGTACCCATCACAAACCCATCTTCCTCGTATTTACATTATTTGTCATTTGCCTCTCGTTTTCCTCTCCCCCACTTCACCCTTGCCGTTTTATTTGCCCTCTCTTTCCCAATCTCCTCCTCCCTCTTGCTTGCCTTTTGTTTGTTCGTGTGTTTACCTTGTCATCATGTCTAGTTCCTTATCCGCTCCTATGTCTTCCGAGTTTGAAGTTCTTCATTTCAAGCAAAGGCAAGGAGAAAATTTAAAAGATGCTTGGTATAGGATGATGGAATCTTATCGCAAGTGCACCCTGGAGGTGAACTTTATAATTCTTCTTCGTAATTTTTATGTTGGGTTAAATATGACGCATAGGCAACTCTTGGATTGCATTGCCAAGGGAAATTTCATTGAAATTGATCCCAGTATTGTGCATGAAATTATAGAGGGAATAGTGGGAACTGTTGGAAATATGCCCTAGAGGCAATAATAAAAGTATTATTATATTTCATTGTTCATGATAATTGTCTTTTATTCATGCTATAACTGTATTATCCGGAAATCGTAATACACGTGTGAATACATAGACCACAATATGTCCCTAGTGAGCCTCTAGTTGACTAGCTCGTTGTGATCAACAGATAGTCATGGTTTCCTGGCTATGGACATTGGATGTCGTTGATAACGGGATCACATCATTAGGAGAATAATGTGATGGACAAGACCCAATCCTAAGCATAGCACAAAGATCGTGTAGTTCGTTTGCTAGAGCTTTGCCAATGTCAAGTATCTCTTCCTTTGACCATGAGAGCGTGTAACTCCTGGATACCGTAGGAGTGCTTTGGGTGTATCAAACATCACAACGTAACTGGGTGACTATAAAGGTGCACTACAGGTATCTCCGAAAGTATCTATTGTTTTATGCGGATCGAGATTGGGATTTGTCACTCCGTATGACGGAGAGGTATCTCTGGGCCCACTCGGTAATGCATCATCATAATGAGCTCAAGGTGACCAAGGTGTTGGCCACAGGATCATGCATTACGGTACGAGTAAAGTGACTTGCCGGTAACGAGACTGAACAAGGTATTGGGATACCGACGATCGAGTCTCGGGCAAGTAACGTACCGATTGACAAAGGGAATTGTATACAGGGTTTGATCGAATCCTCGACATCATGGATCAACCAATGAAATCATCGAGGAGCATGTGGGAGCCAACATGGGTATCCAGACCCCGCTGTTGGTTATTGCCCGAGAGTGGTCTCGGTCATGTCTGCATGTCTCCCGAGCCCGTAGGGTCTACATGCTTAAGGTTCGGTGACGCTAGGGTTGTTAGGAAGACTAGTATGTGACTACCAAATGTTGTTCGGAGTCCCGGATGAGATCCCGGACGTCACGAGGAGTTCCGAAATGGTCCGGAGGTAAAGTTTTATATATGGGAAGTTGTTAAACGGGCACCGGAAAGTTTCGGGGTCATACCGGTATTGTACTGGGACCACCGGAAGGGTTCCGGGCGTCCACCTGGAGGGGCCACCCCTCCCGGGGGGGCACTTGGGCTGCGTGGGGATAGCAGCCAGCCCCTAGTGGGCTTGGCGCCCCCCCCCC
>NW_025236953.1:0-4954 GCF_018294505.1 Triticum aestivum | reverse complement strand
AAAAAATGAAATCCCTTTGTAACAGACGAGTTTCCGGATGAAATCCTGATACTTTGAAAGAGATTGTCCGTTTTGTACACGAAGTGCATCCAGTTTTTGCCGTAACCCTCTCAACTTTCTTGCACATGCTATGTGGATGAAATGATGATATCATGCAACTTTCAACCTTTTCAGAGTTCATTTGAAATGCTTTTCAATTTTAGGGTCTTATAGCTCAAAATAATTAGTAAATGCATGAAAAATAACAAATGAAGTCAGAAAGGATTGAAAAATGATGATGTGGCTTTGAATGGTGCATTTTGAACACATAAAAAGTCAGTAGTTCAAATAAGTTTTAAAAAATGTAATCCCTTTGTAACAGACGAGTTTCCGGATGAGATCCTGATTCTTTGAAAGAGATTGTCCATTTTGTACACGAAGTGCATCCAGTTTTTGCCGTAACCCTCTCAACTTTCTTGCACATGCTATGTGGATGAAATGATGATATCGTGCCAACTTTCAACCTTTGCAGAGTTCATTTGAAATGCTTTTCAATTTTAGGGGCTTATAGCTCAAAATAATTAGTAAATGCATGAAAAATAACGAATGAAGTCAGAAAGGACAGAAAAATGATGATGTGGCTTTGAATGGTGCATTTTGAACACACAAAAAGTCAGTAGTTCAAATAAGTTTAAAAAAATGAAATCCCTTTGTAACAGACGAGTTTTCGGATGAAATCCTGATACTTTGAAAGAGATTGTCCGTTTTGTACACGAAGTGCATCCAGTTTTTGCCGTAACCCTCTCAACTTTCTTGCACATGCTATGTGGATGAAATGATGATATCATGCCAACTTTCAACCTTTCAGAGTTCATTTGAAATGCTTTTCAATTTTAGGGTCTTATAGCTCAAAATAATTAGTAAATGCATGAAAAATAACAAATGAAGTCAGAAAGGATTGAAAAATGATGATGTGGCTTTGAATGGTGCATTTTGAACACACAAAAAGTCAGTAGTTCAAATAAGTTTAAAAAAATGAAATCCCTTTGTAACAGACGAGTTTCCGGATGAAATCCTGATACTTTGAAAGAGATTGTCCGTTTTGTACACGAAGTGCATCCAGTTTTTGCCGTAACCCTCTCAACTTTCTTGCACATGCTATGTGGATGAAATGATGATATCATGCCAACTTTCAACATTTTCAGAGTTCATTTGAAATGCTTTTCAATTTCAGGGCCTTATAGCTCAAAATAATTAGTAAATGCATGAAAAATAACAAATGAAGTCAGAATGGATTGAAAAATTATGATGTGGCTTTGAATGGTGCATTTTGAACACACAAAAAGTCAGGAGTTCAAATAAGTTTAAAAAAATGAAATCCCTTTGTAACAGACGAGTTTCCGGATGAAATCCGGATACTTTGAAAGAGATTGTCCGTTTTGTACACGAAGTGCATCCAGTTTTTGCCGTAACCCTCTCAACTTTCTTGCACATGCTATGTGGATGAAATGATGATATCATGCCAACTTTCAACCTTTTCAGAGTTCATTTGAAATGCTTTTCAATTTTAGGGTCTTATAGCTCAAAATAATTAGTAAATGCATGAAAAATAACGAATGAAGTCAGAAAGGATTGAAAAATGATGATGTGGCTTTGAATGGTGCATTTTGAACACATAAAAAGTCAGTAGTTCAAATAAGTTTTAAAAAATGAAATCCCTTTGTAACAGACGAGTTTCCGGATGAAATCCTGATACTTTGAAAGAGATTGTCCGTTTTGTACACGAAGTGCATCCAGTTTTTGCCGTAACCCTCTCAACTTTCTTGCACATGCTATGTGGATGAAATGATGATATCATGCCAACTTTCAACCTTTCAGAGTTCATTTGAAATGCTTTTCAATTTTAGGGTCTTATAGCTCAAAATAATTAGTAAATGCATGAAAAATAACAAATGAAGTCAGAAAGGATTGAAAAATGATGATGTGGCTTTTAATGGTGCATTTTGAACACACAAAAAGTCAGTAGTTCAAATAAGTTTTAAAAAATGAAATCCCTTTGTAACAGACGAGTTTCCGGATGAAATCCTGATACTTTGAAAGAGATTGTCCGTTTTGTACACGAAGTGCATCCAGTTTTTGCCGTAACCCTCTCAACTTTCTTGCACATGCTATGTGGATGAAATGATGATATCATGCAACTTTCAACCTTTTCAGAGTTCATTTGAAATGCTTTTCAATTTTAGGGTCTTATAGCTCAAAATAATTAGTAAATGCATGAAAAATAACAAATGAAGTCAGAAAGGATTGAAAAATGATGATGTGGCTTTGAATGGTGCATTTTGAACACATAAAAAGTCAGTAGTTCAAATAAGTTTTAAAAAATGAAATCCCTTTGTAACAGACGAGTTTCCGGATGAGATCCTGATACTTTGAAAGAGATTGTCCGTTTTGTACACGAAGTGCATCCAGTTTTTGCCGTAACCCTCTCAACTTTCTTGCACATGCTATGTGGATGAAATGATGATATCATGCCAACTTTCAACCTTTCAGAGTTCATTTGAAATGCTTTTCAATTTTAGGGTCTTATAGCTCAAAATAATTAGTAAATGCATGAAAAATAACAAATGAAGTCAGAAAGGATTGAAAAATGATGATGTGGCTTTGAATGGTGCATTTTGAACACACAAAAAGTCAGTAGTTCAAATAAGTTTAAAAAAATGAAATCCCTTTGTAACAGACGAGTTTCCGGATGAAATCCTGATACTTTGAAAGAGATTGTCCGTTTTGTACACGAAGTGCATCCAGTTTTTGCCGTAACCCTCTCAACTTTCTTGCACATGCTATGTGGATGAAATGATGATATCATGCCAACTTTCAACATTTTCAGAGTTCATTTGAAATGCTTTTCAATTTCAGGGCCTTATAGCTCAAAATAATTAGTAAATGCATGAAAAATAACAAATGAAGTCAGAATGGATTGAAAAATTATGATGTGGCTTTGAATGGTGCATTTTGAACACACAAAAAGTCAGGAGTTCAAATAAGTTTAAAAAAATGAAATCCCTTTGTAACAGACGAGTTTCCGGATGAAATCCGGATACTTTGAAAGAGATTGTCCGTTTTGTACACGAAGTGCATCCAGTTTTTGCCGTAACCCTCTCAACTTTCTTGCACATGCTATGTGGATGAAATGATGATATCATGCCAACTTTCAACCTTTTCAGAGTTCATTTGAAATGCTTTTCAATTTTAGGGTCTTATAGCTCAAAATAATTAGTAAATGCATGAAAAATAACGAATGAAGTCAGAAAGGATTGAAAAATGATGATGTGGCTTTGAATGGTGCATTTTGAACACATAAAAAGTCAGTAGTTCAAATAAGTTTTAAAAAATGAAATCCCTTTGTAACAGACGAGTTTCCGGATGAAATCCTGATACTTTGAAAGAGATTGTCCGTTTTGTACACGAAGTGCATCCAGTTTTTGCCGTAACCCTCTCAACTTTCTTGCACATGCTATGTGGATGAAATGATGATATCATGCCAACTTTCAACCTTTTCAGAGTTCATTTGAAATGCTTTTCAATTTCAGGGCCTTATAGCTCAAAATAATTAGTAAATGCATGAAAAATAACAAATGAAGTCAGAAAGGATTGAAAAATGATGATGTGGCTTTGAATGGTGCATTTTGAACACACAAAAAGTCAGGAGTTCAAATAAGTTTAAAAAATGAAATCCCTTTGTAACAGACGAGTTTCCGGATGAGATCCTGATACTTCGAAAGAGATTGTCCGTTTTGTACACGAAGTGTATCCAGTTTTTGCCGTAACCCTCTCAACTTTCTTGCACATGCTATGTGGATGAAATGATGATATCATGCCAACTTTCAACCTTTTCAGAGTTCATTTGAAATGCTTTTCAATTTCAGGGCCTTATAGCTCAAAATAATTAGTAAATGCATGAAAAATAACGAATGAAGTCAGAAAGGATTGAAAAATGATGATGTGGCTTTTAATGGTGCATTTTGAACACACAAAAAGTCAGTAGTTCAAATAAGTTTAAAAAATGAAATCCCTTTGTAAGAGACGAGTTTCCGGATGAAATCCTGATACTTTGAAAGAGATTGTCCGTTTTGTACACGAAGTGCATCCAGTTTTTGCCGTAACCCTCTCAACTTTCTTGCACATGCTATGTGGATGAAATGATGATATCACGCAACTTTCAACCTTTTCAGAGTTCATTTGAAATGCTTTTCAATTTTAGGGTCTTATAGCTCAAAATAATTAGTAAATGCATGAAAAATAACAAATGAAGTCAGAAAGGATTGAAAAATGATGATGTGGCTTTGAATGGTGCATTTTGACACACAAAAAGTGAGTAGTTCAAATAAGTTTTAAAAAATGAAATCCCTTTGTAACAGACGAGTTTTCGGATGAAATCCTGATACTTTGAAAGAGATTGTCCGTTTTGTACACGAAGTGCATCCAGTTTTTGCCGTAACCCTCTCAACTTTCTTGCACATGCTAAGTGGATGAAATGATGATATAATGCCAACTTTCAACCTTTCAGAGTTCATTTGAAATGCTTTTCAATTTTAGGGTCTTATAGCTCAAAATATTAGTAAATGCATGAAAAATAACAAATGAAGTCAGAAAGGATTGAAAAATGATGATGTGGCTTTGAATGGTGCATTTTGAACACATAAAAAGTCAGTAGTTCAAATAAGTTTAAAAAAATGAAATCCCTTTGTAACAGACGAGTTTCCGGATGAAATCCTGATACTTTGAAAGAGATTGTCCGTTTTGTACACGAAGTGCATCCAGTTTTTGCCGTAACCCTCTCAACTTTCTTGCACATGCTATGTGGATGAAATGATGATATCATGCCAACTTTCAACCTTTTCAGAGTTCATTTGAAATGCTTTTCAATTTCAGGGCCTTATAGCTCAAAATAATTAGTAAATGCATGAAAAATAAC
>NW_025236952.1:0-4954 GCF_018294505.1 Triticum aestivum | reverse complement strand
GATGGGCGCGCCGCAAACTACTTTTTGGCGCGCCGCGCGTTCCACGGCTGTTGGAGATGCTCTAAGCAAGAAACAAAATTTGTTTAGTACAAATGATCTCTGCAGTGTAAAACATTTGGAATACGATGGATAAAAAGACCTACTAGAGAACTGCTAGAAATTACATAATTTGAGTGCAAAGCTAGATAAATCACTAGCTTGTAATTTCCGAACGGAAAATATCTAGAGATATGTTGTAATTTGAGTGCAACACTAGATAAATCACTAACTATGGATACAAGTCCAAAGCATAGGAGGCTTTATTCCGGAGTGACTTAATGAGCGTCATTGTGGCAAGATGTCAGTTTTGGCCGAGTTTTGGGGTGATCTGACATCGATCAGTTTGTGGCTGCCAATGATAGCACACAATGTGTGGAAACTCTTCATCAAGCCGGGTTGATAGATCGAGAATAATGATTTGCTTGTCGGGCTAGACATTTGCAACCCGCAAGGGGGAGGCGACAAGAACAGGGTGGACACTATAGCTAGAGGTAGAAGAGGTGCTACGGAGACATAGTTGACCCACACTAGCCAGATTTGAGTGGGAACCAACGGATGTTGTCGGAGCTAGGACAACGTGTGGACCTATTCACACATGTTGGCGCGGCGAGAGGGCCTCCTTCCTCCCGGCTAGGGTGTTGTCGATGAATGTCATTTCGAGGATTATATCACTTGCGCTTGGGGACGGCTACCATGGATCGGTCGCGTGATATTGACTACGGTTGGCTAGGTAGGCTAAAGTGAAGTTGGTTTTGTTGAACTATAGATGAAAGCCTACGCCAAGCTGTTAAATGCCAGCATCAGTGACGCCCTAGGACGTTATTCCTCTCTTTCAGGACATCATTATAGGGCCCATCCATCTCCCTCGCCAACGGAATCTGGGATGTCTTGGGTAAACCCAAGTTTTGCCCTAGGTGGGAGCAGAAGCTGACGGCGTTTCCATCACTCCCTCTGAGAGAGTACACCTTGGAGACCTTGTAGTTTCACTACTCACAAGGTGGCACGTGTCCTCCGACGTGAAAGCGGAAGCAACGGCTCTGAAAACCGCTATGGTTTGTCGACTCCGTTTGATATGCCGACAGAGGCACCGGCTCAATTGGTGCGTGGCCACATGGCCCGTTGTTTACGTTGCACATGTATTGGTTTTAAATCAGTTTTTAATTATAATCATGAATTCTGTTCTTTTTTTAACATCAGTACGGATGCAAGCGTTCATACATACACGAATATACTCACCTCTATGAACACACACGCACACCCTATCTTTATGAGCACCTCCGAGAGACTGACCCGGCATGCCATCTTGAAATTTATGAAGTCACCGTAGGCGCTTCGTCATCGACGGAAACGTCTCCTCTCACTGAAAGCGCATCGCCGGAAATCCTGAAATAAATCCAGAAATGATGCAAGCACCAGGACTTGAACCCTGGCGGGCTGGGAATTCTGTTCTGACCGAATGGAAAAAGTAGAGCTACTAGAAGTTAGTAAAACATAATACTTTTTTTTCTTCGAAGTTTGAAACAGACATAGAACAGTAGACCGGGTGCGTGGAGTAATTTTTACTTGGTGATGATATGCTTTTTTTCCTCTCAAAAAGCAAAACATCAATTGTGATATTTTCCCAAAAAGGTTGGTGGGCCCGTCGTGCATCATTAATAAAACAAGAATATTACGAGTATATTATAGGGGGTACACTATTTTCGGAAGGAGATAACTGTGAGCTAATTAATCACTGCGCTATATTGAAAGCAAAGAGAAGGAATGCTTCACTAAATGTTGGAATATTCTTCTAAGTACTACTCGTGATCTTCTGCGCCGCCTCGTGTGCTTTGCCGTGATCACGTCCGTCAGGTAGGCTAACGGAGGAAGCAGACCGCGTAGAACCGAGCGGACAGCGGACCCGAGGCGCGGCCTGCGCTGCGACTTTTGGTTTTGTCTTTTTACCCATCGCCAGTACGTCCGTGCAGGAAAGCCCCCATTCTTTTCCTGCTCTCATCCCCTGGAACAGTAGATTTGCCAGCGTGGTAGGGAGTTGCCGTCTCTTTGGATCTGGCCTCTTCCATGGTTAGAACAACTCCAACGGCCGATCCAAACGGACGGCGCATTTATCCGCATTTTGTTCGTTTAGATCGGCCTCTCGCCGAGTGTCCATCCAGTTTTATATTTGAATCGGCAGTGCGTCCAACGTGCCGACCCATTTTATGTCCGCGCTCAGTTTTAAAAAAATGCCCACGGCCACACATCATGTCGGCATACATCGCCGGCTTAAAAAAATATCATCATACAGTTCATGCTGGCGCACTCGTCAGCGGCCGGCACACATGCCAGCACATAAAAAGGGATGGGACTTGAGTTCGACCACGCCATCGCGTCCTCGTGGTCATGCCAGCACACACCCGGCATACAAAAAGGGAAGGCGCTCGCGGTCACGAGATCACTCGTCGGTGAACTTGAGCATGTTGGCCTGCATCTTCTCGAACCACGGCCTCTCCGGGGTGGCGTTGAGGTCGATGGGCGCGGGCGCGGGCGTGGAAGGCGCAACCACGCTCACGTCGGGCGAGCACTCCCCGAAGAGGCGGGAGGCCTGCGGGTACACATGGAAGCCGGGCATCGGGTTGCAAGCCGACGCGCGGGGCGAGACGGGCAGCACCATCTGAGGGAACGCCGATGAGCCGGTGCTGGCCGCGGCAATGGTGGCGTTGAGGAGGTTGTGCTGGCTAGGGTTTAACCCTAGCATGTAGAGCGCCTCCCTCGTTGCCGCCGCGACGCGGGCCGTGGTGACCTCCTGCTGCGCAGCGGCAGCGACGACGGCTTTATCCCTCGCGTACGCGGTGTGCCTCCGGCTCTTCCTCTTGGCCGACTCCCTCGCCCGTTGTTCGGGCGTCAACGCCTTTTTTGGCTTGGGCGCGGCGGCGGTCTTGCGTGGGGCACGAGGCTTGCCTTTACCGAAGGGGGCGGTCGTCTTGCCGGACGAGGCGAAGGAGGTGAGTCCAGCAGCGGCGTCGAGGTCGAGATCGTCGTCCATGGCGGGTGCGGGATGGGAGCGTGCGCGGGCGGAGGGTTTTTGGAGGGAAATGAGGGGAAATGGTGGTGGCTGCCACCGACCGGTGGGCTCGGGAGAGGAGTAGGCGCGCACGTGCGTCCGTCTCGTGTTCGCGCCAATGCAAATCCAGCTCAAAATTGTATCTGAAATGGGTCGTCATGTGGACGCCAAGTGGACGCACGTCCATTTAGATCGGCGTGTTGGATCACTTTTTTTGTCCACGCCAACCAAAATGGACGCCAGCAGATGAAATGAATCGCCCCATTGAAGTTGCTCTTATGACTACTGTCCTGCGTGGTAGGGAGTTGCCCTTTTCTTTTATTATTACTATATTATTCCAGGCCTTTTTGGTATCGTCTATCTGCATATTTCTTATTACCTGGGGACACACTAATAATTCCGTCTGAAAGGAGTACAAAGGCCGCACTTGGAATGGATGTAATTTAATACGGGTTTATGTTACTTACTGGTCAAGAGCATTTGCCGGCCGGCAATCGAAACGATAATCCAAACATGGCCTAAGTAATCCTAGGAAAATTTGTAGAACATGGCACATAGGAAATTAGGGCTGCGTTGATTCATAGGAAATTTTATAGGATTGAGATTCACGATTTTTTTTCTATGGATGTTGTTTCATTTGTAGAATGCAATCCCATGAATGATTCCGTCAGACCAACGAGAAGCCATCCCAATGGAGGAGTGGTGTAGTTCAGAGCCACTGGTTCGATGCGGTTCATGGTGATGGCCAGGGCACTCATCCTGCACGGTGCACCAGCGAAGCAGAGCCACAGATTTGAGCACCATAGCGGGCATCCCCATGACGGGTAACTCGGTGACCACAGTACGAGACGAAGAAGCGGTAGTGAAGGTGGTTGCTTGGACCATGGCATCGATGAATCCCAGCATGGTGGCGTCGGCTAGTAAAGGTAGATCAATGGCTCTCCCTATATGAAGTAATTGAACAAAGGTAAAGACAAAAGCATGCGGATTCATCCTTTGAACTCCTGTGACATTTCTTTTCTCCTTATTTCACTTTCATGCTGCTCGACACAGGCATGCGAAAAACCTGTGAGGAGTAAAAGTGATTAAAATCAACTAACATTGATTCTCACTAGTTGATGGGTATTTATACAAGTTTCAGTTGCTGTTGAGAGTGACAGTGATTGCTACAGTGCCAAACAAAACCTTAACTGTTAATGGCATTTGGATATGTTAATGCCGGTTTGCTAATAAAAGTGAACCTTCATGTTCTAAAACTATCACTAACAACACCCAACTCCGCCAATTTTCAATTTATCCCCGTGCCTAACAAGGATTCGGCTTCAAAAAAGAATACAGTGATATCCCATATCATAGGGTGAAGGTGCTTAATTACTTGGAATGTACATTTAAATTAGCCCAATAATAAAGCCATTGACAACAAATCCTCTCGATTTTAGTGCGTTTGACTAAAATTTCCTGGTGCCCTGTTGTTTTCCAAATCAACCTAAGAATATGCACACAGAAGGAAAAACTACCTTTCATCTCTGCGGTTCATTTTGGGCTTACGACACAATTTCTTACATTAACTATAACCGATCCCGCACATTGAAGAAAGATGTGTTCTGCTAGGTACTAGAAGAGACTCTCAAGAAGGGAAGATGTCACAATCTCTTTTTCTTTTTCTAACTCAGCAACAAGCTAGAACAGAGCCATACTCCACACTATCATGACCTTTCACGGAAAAATCATAAGACAACCCAATACAAGGGAATACAAATGTATACATGACCAGCCTTTTCACAGACGGTCTCTGCATGATGGTGTCAAAGATGTTTGATTTCTTTGAATTGTTGAAAGCATTCAGTAGTTGTTTCCTCCTTTTGTTTTTTT
>NW_025236951.1:0-4955 GCF_018294505.1 Triticum aestivum | reverse complement strand
TGCAGATGCACATTTTGACAGCTTAACACGCCACTGATGTTCAGGCAACATCTTGAGTACCAGGCGCAGATGGATTAGGTGATCCTCAAAGGAGAAGCTGAAAACAAGTATGTCATCAAAGAAAACAACCATCGTACTTGCGATTGCCAGGTTCCAGAATATGATTCATGCCAAATTGGAAGGTGTTTGGTCCACCCGTCAATCCATATGAGAGAACCGTGAACTCATAATGACCCAAATGTGTCTGAAACGAGTGAATTGCAAAAAACATCGACACTTCAGGCAAGATTTGCAGGAACCACAAGTCTACAAAATTGTGCCGAAAATCACTAATTTTTGTCTAATTTTTTGCAAAAAACACTAGTTGACGGCTTAGACCGTTTTAAGCATGATTATGACAGATGGGTCCCGCAAATGATGACGTGGCGTAACGGTTCAAGTTAGACACCGTTAGGTGAGGGTTTTTCTAGATTTACAAAACAGACCCTATAATTTTAGAAAGACCCCCTTAGTCAAAACTAATAAAAGCAATCGGGTCCTCCATGAGTTCATCTCCCACCGGTCCCGTGGTGGACGCCGGCGACCACTGCCTCCCGTGCCAGACCGGCTAAGTTGCTGCTTGCTCCGGTGGCTGGGCTGATGGGAGGTCCGGTGCGGTCGGTGACTGGCAGGACGGCGTGGCAATGGAGCTCCGGCGGTGGCGGCATGAGCATCAGGCGGTGGATTGAGCTCCTCCCTCAGCACGCCTACGCGGACCGCCATCGCGCCTCCTCGTCACCTCGCCGGCGCTGATGCAGGTGAGCAGCAAGGGCGGGGGCGCCGGCTTGAACTCCGGCCGCGGCGAGGCAGCCTCCCTCGCCACGCCTATGCGAGCCGAGGAGCGGGGAGCGGGAGGGGGAGCGATGCAGACGTTTGTGCCGCCCCTGCCCGTGAGGTCGAGCAAGCTCAACGGTCGGACCCCCCACCGGACCCTCGCCGGATCCTTTGCTGGGAGCGACGACGGTGCCGGCCGATGCTTGGCGACGACGGTGGCCCGATGTGGCAAAATCCTGCTTGGGGACGGTGGCAAACCGGGGACGGAGGGGCGGCGGGCCAAGGAGGGAGGCGCAGTGACGTGAGCAAGGGCGGCAGGCCGGGGAAGAGGGGCGGCGGGGCCGGTGGCTGGCTTGCACGCACAGGGGACTTTTTTCCTGCTGTTTTGTAGGATCTTTTTCAAGGAAGGAGTTTTTCGCAAAATTTCATGCCCAACGACGTTCAGTACGAACCGTTACGCCACATCAGCTTTTGTGGGCTCCACATGTCATAATCATCATTAAATGGGTCCAAACGAGCAACCAGTGTATTTTGCAAAAAATTAGACAAAAAATTATTGGTTTTTGGCACAATTTTGTAGACTTGTGGTTTCTGTAAACGTTGCCTGAAGTGTCGATGTTTTTTGCAATTCACTCATCTGAAACGCTGTTTTGTATTCCTCCCCAGGTGCTAAGCGGATCTGATGGTAACCAGAGCGCAAGTCAAGTTTAGTAAACCAACTGGCACCTGCAGTTCATCCAAAAGCTCGTCAATCACAGGAATTGGAAACTTGCTCTTCTGCGTCATTGCATTAAGGTGGCGATAATCAATCACAGGACGCCAAGATTCGTCCTTCTTCTTGACCATAAGGAGTGGTGAAGAAAAAGGGCTGTTGCTTAGGCGGATGACACCACTAGCAAGCATCTCCTTAATTTGCTTCTCGAGCTCTGTTTTCAGAAGAGGAGGTAACCTGTAGGGCCGCATAGATACTGGGGTGGCACTAGGTAACAGAGGAATGGTGTGATCGTACGGTCGTCTGGGGGGAAGGCCAGTAGGGGGCTCAAACACATGTTTATATTCATCTAGTATCAACTGTACTTCTGGAGGAATAGGTAAATCTGGAGTTGTCAGTAAAGAACAAACTTCTATCATTGTGATCTCAGGTAGTAACGCAGTAGTGCCCAGGAGTGTAATTTCAGAACCATTATGAACAAAAGATAACCAGTGATGATCCCAATCCACCCACATTGGACTGTGTGCAGATAGCCAATCCATGCCCACAATGCCATCATAACTGCCCAATGGAAACAATTTGAAAGAAGTGAGAAACTTATGTCCAGCACAAGACCAAACACCATCCAGCAGTTGAGATGCACAAGGCACCATATCTCCCTTTGCAATTTTAACTAATGCTTTGGCCATCGGTGACACCCCATGTATCTTGTCAGATAAGGAAACATCCAAGAATGAATGTGAACTACCAGAATCCACAATAAAAATCAGATTAAGCCCTTGCAACTGAATTCTTAATTGCATGGTTTTAGCTGGTTTAGAAGTTGTTTTCCCCAAGGCAGCAGCAGAAACTGACATCATGTGTACTTCAGACTGAATTTCACTCGCAACAGAGTCATTGACGTCTGAATTTTGTAAGAACTCAACCATTTCTTGCACCACGTGGAGCTGAACTTCTTGCTTGCATATGTGATCCTTGCCCCAGCGCTCACCACAAATGAAGCAAAGACCCTTTGCCTTACAAAATGTTCTCAGAGCTCCCCATTTATCCTCTGAAACCGTACGTCTGTAACTGTCGACAGGTCTCCTTTCTTCATGACCTTTCTGTACAGAAGATTGCACAGCAGAACTGGTGGGTGGAGGAGGGAGTGGAAGAGCACTTGCACGACGGGCATTCTGGGAGTTGATCATGGTGGATGGACTAATAGTCCCCAGCTCTTCATGTAGCAGCGCCAATTGATAGGCCGTGTCTAAATCAGGAGGTTGCTGAATGCCCACAGCCACTCTGACTGCTGGTTTGAGACCTTCCATAAAGCGAGTAACATAGTGCACAAAATTGGGTGAGGTCTCATAGGCTGCTAACTGATCGAACAACTCAGCGAAGCGCTCCACATAATCCTCGACTGTACTTGTTTGTTATATACTGAAGAACTTCCTCAGAATAGACTGATGCAAATTATGGCCGAATCTGTTATGCAGCAGCCTGCAAAACTCATCCCAGGTTGCATTGGGTACACGCCGACGAACGGACTCCAACCATCGAGCTGCTGGGCCTTCAAACAAGGACGTAGCGAGAGATATCCACTGGTTCGTTGGTGTGTTCCAGAATCTGAAGTAATCCTCGCTGCGTGTCTGCCAGAGTTTGGGATTGGAACCATCGAAACGAGGAAGCTCGATACGAGGACCAAACCCGTAGACATCAGAAGCGGTTGGCCGAAAATTTTCGATCGAATTGAACGGCACTCTCTGCAGAGTCTGGTCGAACTGCATACCTCTGACTGTGGGTGGAACATAGCGTTGCCCCTGCCCGTGGTTTTCAGCGTGGGCGCGGTGCCCTTCGGAGCTATTGGAACTGCTGCTCGGCCCTCGTGATGGTGTGGCCGGCGCGCCTCGATGGGGCTCCGACGGCGGTGGAGCAGAGTGGTCGAGCCCCTGCCGCAGCTCATCGATGTCGACGCCGATCAACACCTTGACCTCGTCGATGCGGCCTGAGAGGAGGTCGAGCTTGGCGTCGAGCCGCGCGATCGCTTGCGCCGTGGAGTCGACGCGATCGCGGTCGGCTCGGTCGAAATCGGCTCGGAGCAGATCGTAGATGGCCCTCGTCTCCGGCGGAATTTTATCCATGGCGGCGGCGCGTAGCTTGTGGGCGAAGCGGGTGTTGCGATTGTGGACCGGCACAGCCGCCGGATCGAATGGCTATGATGCCAAATTGTCAGGGCTACCTCTCCATTACTCCATGACTAGTAAAATGCCCGTGCATTGCCACGGGCCTTTTAATTTAGGACTGTGATATTTGGCATATGTGTGCCATATAAGCAAAATTGCCACACCTCTACTTCTTTAACTTTAAAGTACCACATGATCCCCTTCCTTTGACCCTGCATTCTACTGAACAACCCGCAAACTCACCCGAGAAACCTCCTTCTTCCGCACATCTCGCGCGCCCACCCCCTGAGAAAACTGCCACTTCTTCACGTCTACCACATGATAAAAAAAATATTGCGCATGTGGGATTCGAACCCACACCTCCTTGGCACCAAAGCGTGCCACCACAACCAACTCACCCTTAGGTAATTGTTGCTCAAACTAAAGAAACTAATCATTTTGACCCCTTTTTTGACAATTTTGTTGCTACAAAAGGTACGGAAAATTACCACGATTTCCCCTCAGGACAAAGTTATCATGGTATTTGCATGCCAGTTATCAGGCCTATGATGCGTAAGTTACCGTGCTATTTACATAGAACTTACCAGGTAATATGTTTCAACAACTACACCCCTTTCAAAGTTACCATTGTGTTTTGTACACAAGTTATAAGGTCTTCGATGTGTAAAATACCGTGGTACTTACACATAAGTTATCAGGGTATGTGTACATCAACCTCGTCCCTGCTAGTCAAAGTTACCATGGGAGATTGTACATGAGTTACCGGGTCTACAGTTCGTATATTATCATGATACTTATACCTAAAAATCTGGGTGTGTTTCGGTAACCTTTTTCATAGGTCAAAAATTACCACGATGTTTTTGCGTAACTTATCACGCCTATAGCGGGTCAAAGTGGGCCGATTTCGGGCCAACCCACGAGCACGTGTGCCCCTCATGACACTAAATATTATGTGGCTTTTCAGTGGCACACCATGTATTGTGTTCATCTAAGAGGCCCGACGAGGCGAGTGTATGTTTTTAACAACTTGTTTTCCTTTGGTAAAAAGTTACCATCATGTTTATATTGTAAGTTATTGGTTACGCGGTGCTTATATTATCATGTTATTCACAAAAAAAAATATCGGGATGTTTTGAACAACTTTTTTCTGGGACAAAAAGTTATCATGGTGATTCTAGGTAACCTATCAAGTCCACAGTGCTTAAAATATCATGCTATTTACACAAAATTTATCAGGGGTATGTTTCAACAAAATCCCCCCCCCC
>NW_025236950.1:0-4956 GCF_018294505.1 Triticum aestivum | reverse complement strand
AATAATCTGCTACGCATCCGATTTGAAGACTCGATTTTCTGTATCACACCGCACGCGGACGTGATGGCTTCCTTCCCTGGCTCTTCTTCCATATATACGTATGGAGACCAAATCGATCTGTGCATGTTAAGCGGCCCAACAGTCACCACATCCTACATACCAGACGCACACCATGTGACCATCACGTACAACATAGCCCATACTGGTGTTTTCCTTCTTCTTTAATTTTTTTGCAGGCACTTATTCTTTAATTTCTTGCATCCAATATAGCTCATATATGTGTATATACGACAATGTTGAGCTAGTTACATGTTGCGGGTGTTCGGTCACGTACATACCGTGCTTGTCGACTGGTGTGAGTATTCGATAGAAATACGTACGTACATACCGGCCACCATGTTACTTAGATGAAACGAGCCTATGTGATTTCGGTCTTAATAATGCATGCATATTCCATGTGAGGCAAAGCTAATTGGCTTACTTTGCATGGAGAAGTTGGTAGCACGTATGAGCACAACATACACAAGCTTCATGTCAATGGTGCACATAATTAACCTACCCTTAAAACTCATCATAGATCAAAGTAAAGAATTTAGTGAGTTTCATAAAATATATATGATAACAAAAATAATAATCACAAAAACTTATCCAACAAATGTCGCCCCGCCGAGTCGGGATTGTGTGCAGAGCAAATCAAACTTGAGTCGGCAAAATTTTCTCTTTTCTTGGCGCATGATTCATATGCTGCCTAGAGAACTGGTTGGGAGTTGACATCTCCGCAATTCCACGTGCACCGTTTCGAAGATGATTGATTTGTAACAAGGAGAATTAGTGTAGGGATGTCCATCCACACTTGCGTTCTTTAAGGAGCTTGTTGGATCGTATAAGGGGCACCATGCCAGCCAACGAAGGAACTCTATCATGTCCTCATTCCATGGTGAAACATCATGTCTTCTCCTGAAAAACAAAAACGAACAAAATTTACCAATCTTGTCGCGACCTTCTAGTTGCTTCTATTGAAGCCGACTTGATTGGAGGGTTTCACAGATTCACACTGGCCGCACTGGCGCATTGCACTGCTCCCACGATCCCCTTGTGTTGATGTAGGCGAGGTGTCGGTAGACCATCGATAACTCCCCTTCATTAAGTGAATCACCATGCCAAACATGCATGACAATTCTGGTTGTATGCTGGGACACCATCGGCCTTATGAATGAAGGAGGGGTTGATGTTGCCCCCATGCTTCATAGTTGTTGGATACGGGATCACGGAGACACATCGGCACCACCTTCATGAGCGTCGGTGTTGCTTTCTAGCGCGCATAATGCACGTCAGTGTAGATCATCGGTTGTCGGGCTGTCGTTGGCGTTGTCAGGGATGCATTTGTATTGCTGCACCCGAACACCCATGACGTAGTTCGATGTAGTGGTTTGTCGTCCGAATGCTGTCGACGATGACAGGGAGTGCCTCTCCATTGCTGCAAAGATGTTGGAGGAGCACAACTAGAAACACCAAACAAAAACAGGCAAAAAATTAAAAAAATGCGGTTTATTTAAATGTTAGCTTTCCTGTTAAACACCGGCTATTAGGCGTGATATCCGAGAAGGCTACCGAAGGAACTTGTCATTGGGAACCATCGAAAGACCTTGACGATTGCAACTCAACAACTTAAATAGATTTGGTGTATGTGTATGAAGACAACATGTTTCGGGATGCTTCCGAGAGGCAACAGAAATTCATACTCTAGCCCATCATCATATTGAGCGCCCCACAGCTCTACATGCCCCCTGCACACGCCCCATGAACCCAGAGACTTGGGTATGACAAGTTCAGGGTAAATGGTTTTGGGACAATGGCTCGACGATTTTTCTTCATGCATATTGAGGGGTGGTGAACAGCTACCTCCCGCCTTTCTTCCAGTGGGTTCCTTACTACTTGGGACCACTTGATTGCTTCTTGGACTATTGGGATCTTCTTTCTTGAATTTGCTTCTTGGACTTTTTGAATTTCATCTTGATTGCTCACGTGGATGATTGATTGCCGCGGACTTCATGGACTTGCTTTGACATTCGGCTCCAACTTCTTGAGGACTCTTCTTCCATGATTTCTTGGGGACCCACCTTGGGAACTTGGAATGGGACTGTTCACCTCTGTGGACTAGGAAAAACCCTCTAGCACTTTATCTGGGACTTCTGGTGGTGCACCCCAGGGTTGCCATCTGACTATGCACCAAACCAATTTACATAGGGTCAGGCAGTCCTCCATGATCTGTTCGTATTGTTTTCCCTGGAGTGTGAGCCTCTGTGAACACAAGGCATGCCGGGAAACATGAAGAGCGCGGGTCTCAATACTTAGAAGTGCCAAAGTAATCATCTCCACTGTTGATACGTCTCCGTCATATCTATAATTTTTGATTGTTCCATGCCAATATTCTTCAACTTTCATATACTTTTGGCAACTTTTTATACTAGTTTTGGGACTAACATATTGATCCAGTGCCCAGTGCCAGTTCCTGTTTGTTGCATGTTTTATGTTTCGCAGAAACGCAGTATCAAACGGAATCCAAACGGGATAAAAATGGACGAAGAATTATTTTGGAATATTTGGGATTTTCCGGAGGAAGAATCAACGCGAAATGGTGCCCGAGGTGGCCAGGAGGTAGGGGGCGCGCCCTCCCCCCTAGGCACGCCTGGCACTCTCCTGGGCCACCCGAAAGGCAGTTGACGCTCTTCTTTTTCCGCAAGAAAGCTAATTTTATGAGAAAAATCTGGGCGAAAGATTCACCCCAATCGGAGTTACGGATATCCGGATATAAAAGAAACGGTGAAGGGCCAGAATCTAGGAACGTAGAAACAGAGAGATAGATCCAATCTCGGAGGGGCTCTCGCTCCTCCCATGCCATGGGAGCCAAGGACTAGAGGGGAAACCCTTCTTCCATTTAGGGAGAAGGTCAAGGAAGAATAAGAAGAAGGGGGGCTCTCTTCCCCTTGCTTCCAGTGGCGCCGAAACGCCGCCGGGGGCCATCATCATAACCGCGATCTTCACCAACACCTCCGCCATCTTCACCAACATCTCCATCACCTCCCCCCTTCTATATTCAGCGGTCCACTCTCCCGCAACCCACTGTACCCTCTACCTGAACATGGTGCTTTATGCTTCATATTATTATCCAATGATGTGTTGCCATCCTTTGATGTCCGAGTAGATTTTCGTTGTCCTATCGGTGATTGATGAATTGCTATGATTGGTTTGAGTTGCATGTTTTATTATTGGTGATGTCCTATTGTGCCCTCCGTGTCGTGCAAGCGTGAGGGATTCCTGCTGTAGGGTTTGCAATATGTTTATGATTTGCTTATGGTGGGTGGCGTGAGTGACAGAAGCACAGACCCGGGTAAGTAGGTTGTTTGCGTGTGGGATAAAGGGGACTTGATGCTTTAATGCTATGGTTGGGTTTTACCTTAATGAATCATTAGTAGTTGCAGATGCTTGCTAGAGTTCCAATCATAAGTGCATATGATCCAAGTAGAGAAAGTATGTTAGCTTATGCCTCTCCCTCAAATAGAATTGCAATAGTGATTACCGGTCCAGTAAAGTAGTCAATTGCTTAGGGACAATTTCACAACTCCTACCACCACCTTTCCACACTCGCTAAATTTACTTTATTGCTTCTTTATCTTAACAGCCCCTACCTTTTATTTAAGTGTTGTTTATTATCTTGCAAACCTATCCAACAACACCTACAAAGTACTTCTAGTTTCATACTTGTTCTAGGTAAAGCGAACGTCAAGCGTGCGTAGAGTCGTATCAGTGGCCGATAGGACTTGATAGAGTATTTGTTCTACCTTTAGCTCCTTGTTGGGTTTGACACTCTTACTTATCAAAAGAGGCAACAACTATCCCGTATACTTGCGGGTTATGAAGACCTTTTTCTGGCGCCGTTGCCGGGGAGTCATAGCGTGGGGTGAATATTCTCGTGTGTGCTTGTTTGCTTTATCACTAAGTAATTTTTATTTGCTATTCTAAGTTATTCTTTATCTTTAGTTATGGATATGGAACACGAAATACCAAAAAAATTAGGTGTACTTGCTGCTCATGGAGATGGGGAACCTCCTAAAACCCTCGATGATTGTTATGTGAAAGATATTATGTACTACTTTAATAATCCTGAGAAAACTCCATTCAACTATGTTATAGGAGTAACATTGGATCAACGTGAATACTTTAGGGATTATCGCTTGACACAAAAAGGGAAACTATTATGGGATCAAATTAATATGTTGCGTTGGTATGCTCGGGATCTATGCTTGAGATATGATTATAATTGTTGCTCTGGGATGAAGGCTCCACACCTTCCCTTTTCATGCAAATTTAATGATAACGAAACCTTAGCTTCTTATACTAAAGGTATATATGATTACTATGATGTTGAACAAACTGAAGAATTTGTTGCTTTTAAGGCTGCTTATGAAATTGTATCTTTGTTTAAAAAGTATGAAGCTTTAGATGATGATGTTTATAGGCCTGAAAATTTTACTATATTGAAATAGTGCTATAACAATTATGAATACAATTACAATATTGATGCATTTATTGAGAAAGTCTCCGCTGTCCAAGAAGAGACTAATATTTTGCAGGAAGCAATGGAAGAAGAAATTGATGAAACTATGAGCTCATTGGATGAAAAAGATGATGAGGAGAGCAAAGAACAAAAGGAGGAAGAGCAGATTGATCACCTGTGCCCACCTTCTAATGAGTCTAACTCTTCAACTCATACATTGTTTAATTCCCCTTCGTGCTTACCAAAGGATGATTGCTATGATGATTTCTATGATCTCGTTGATTCTCTTGAAATATCCCTTTTTGATAATTCTTTCTATGCTTGTGGCCAAGATGCCAATATGAATTATGCTTATGGAGATGAACTTGCTATAGTTCCTTATTTTAAACATGAATTTT
>NW_025236949.1:0-4957 GCF_018294505.1 Triticum aestivum | reverse complement strand
AACAACAAAAGAACTTCTGAACATACCTGAATAGCTTTGTCAGAGGGAAATTCATGATGTGCGTGGTGGCGTCGATGCTCCCGGCGATCCTGATCTCGACGAGCTTCCTCTGCGCCGACAGCTCGCTGACGACGAGCCGGCTGACGTTGGACTCCTCGAACACGGCGTGCATGAGCACCATCACGATGCTGCTCCGCGGCGGCTGGTAGAACACCGGCACGTCCATGGCGCCGACCGACTCGGTCGCGTAGGGGCAGGGCCACGCCGAGGTCCGCCCCGCTGTACCTTATCCCGATCCCGTTCAGGTTCTGCGCCGCGAACAGCAGCGACGCCACCAAGCACGAGGACGACGACGTCGCGTTGTCGCCGCTGCGGTTCGAAGACGCCGGTCTGAGGCTGAACGACCTGTCCATCTGCACGGACTGCGGGTAGAAGGTCGGCTTCTTGAGCCTCGTGACGAAGACGACGAGCAGCACGGCCGCGACGAGGACGAGGACGATCAGCGAGAGCAGCAGGTAGAGGCAGAGGCATTTGGCAGAGTGAGGAGGTAGGCAGTGGCCATGGCAGCTCTCCTTGCAGCCGTAGCCTCCTCTCCTCCTGCTGCTGCTACTGCTGGTCACGACAGGATCCATGGAAATATTGTGTGCGTTGATCGAAACAGTTGGCCAGCGTGATCAGGAGGCATGGATGAGACGAGTGAGATGAATATGAGGGTGTTTGTTTCCAGGACTTATTGGTTTAGGGACTTAAAAAAGTCCCTATAAGTTTCATCTAAATCAAACAGGAGGGACTTATAGAGACTTAAAGTGGGCATTTGGGACTTATAAAATAAGACTCTCAAGGAGAGTTTTATAGGGACTTATAGTTGTAATATGGTTTTATAGGGACTTATAAGTCCCAGGAACCAAACAGGTAGGAACTTTTTAGGGACTTGAGACTTATAAGTTGGGACTAAAAAAAGTCCTAGGACTTATAAACCAAACAGGGCCTATATATGTTATTGTTTTGCACGAAGCGAGAGGGAAAGCCTGTCGACTTCTCCTTGGTCGCAAGCCTCGTGCAATACTTGGGCTTGCCTTTATTCCTTTCTTGAAAAGTTTGTTGGCGCAGCCCTAGCCTACCTCGCTCTCTCGCTCTTTGGACGAAGGTAGAAGAAGCACAACAGTTTTTCGGCGATGAACCCCGCGGCGACGAACGCCTGTATCTTGGCCTTTTATTCACTGGACTCGGCTTGAACACATACATGGAGACTCTCGAGCGCCCATACGCTCCGGGCTACATCTCTCTCAAGCCACACTCCATGGCACTGCATTCTGGCCCCTTATATAGGCAAGACCTGTGCGTAAGCCACTAACACCACCTAGCACTCACGCACGCTCACAGGCAACTACCTGATCCTATTTCTACTACCACTAACTCACGCCCTACATGCACGCACTAACAGCAAGAACCGCACGACCACCACGCACGGCCACCATGCAAGTCCACTTCCAACGCATCCGTAGCATGCTCTCAACGGCCGTACGACCCGGCCGTTCAGCTAACTACATGCAGCTCCGGCCCACGCGCTGCCTCCAACAGACCGCAACAACCCCTGTGCATGCAGCTCCTTCATGACACAGACGCGAGAACGAACTCCGGCCGGCACACACCCCCGTGTCCAGCACGAACCAGACCTGGCGCGCCGACGCCGGTCACCACCACACGGGCATGGACATGGCTTATTGCCAACAAAGTTTGCGTGAATTTGAGCTTCTTCATGGAGAAGATGGAGATCACTTGGAGAGGTGACTCGCGGCCGGATACTACTCTTGATCGTTAAGTGTAACTTGGCAGAGAGTATATAATCTACAACTAGGCCTCCTAGACATTCTATTTGACCGAACCGATCACGTTCGGTTTCTCCGTATGCAAAGAAATTTGATCTTTGAAAATTGTTGTGCTGTCGGTTTTTTGATAAATCAAGATCCGATTTTTAACCAGATCTTTTTGTCCGGTTATTGGTTTTAACCGAACAGAACCGAAGTAGACTAACAGCACAACAACTAACAAAGTTTTGAAAAACAATTGCCAGCACTTCCATGTTTTTCATCACTTTTCACAAGTAATAGTAGCAACATAGTGATAGTATCACTGCATCAATTTATCTTTTTACAAACAATAACAACAAAATAATACTAGAATCATCATATCATCATGGGGTTAGGTCCTTTTTAGTTTCTCCAGGTTTCACATTAATTCGGGTACCGGAGGGTGTGAGCCGAATTTTCCGAACTAAATTTGCTTCTCCAAAAATGATGAGTTTGAAAGCAATTTTTATTTTTGTTTCAATCTTTCGGTCTGGAACTTTGGTTCTTCGTAAATATACCTGCACCCCATGTACTCCCTCTCTTTCTAAATATAAGCCTTTTTAGAGATTTCAACGCACACTACATATTGCTCGGTATGTAGTCTGTACTTCTCTAAAAGGGCTTATATTTAGAAACGAAGGGAGTACAACACATGTGGATTACTAAGGCTTGAAACAGTAAAGGTAGAGGAAATAAAGAAAGATCTATTTGTAAGATCATGGCGTCATAAAAATATGAAAGAAAAGGGTCGCAAATGAAAGGAATGCTTTTAAACCTATACTAGTACAAATGCCCGTGCGTTGCACCGGGCAAAATATTAAATATAACTTGCTCAATGTGCCATTATGAAACACATTGTTTTTGGGCTTGGCCCAAACAGAAGGAAAGATCTCCTCTCCCACTCACTCCCCTGATTTTCATATCCCCATTGTTGCTGATGTCGGCGGTGGAGGCGACAAGTGATTTCAGATCCGACCAACTTGTTCCGGTGGGCGTCGTTCGACAGCAGGTCCTCTCCATCCCCTCCCCTCCGGCTATCCCCTTCGTGTACATCCCTCTAGGCCTAAGCTTGCCTGCGCCCCACGGCTCGTCCGCAGCGCCGCCCCTGCTCGGATTCGTTCCTCCCCAAGCGTCGCCGAAGCCCGGCACTGCCCCGCCGTTGACCTTCAGCTCCGCTGCGCTCTGTCGAATCAGGTGTGTTGATTTTCTATCTGTTGGGGTTGCTAATTCTTACATGGCATTTGGTTTGCTTTCATGAGCATATATGTTCAGAGTTTGGCGCAAGTATCTGTGTCGGCCGGTTTAGTTTCGGTGGCCCGCGCGAGGTTTAGGGAGTGATTTGCTAGTCATCATCACGTGTGGATACGTTTCCGGCCAGTTATGCAAAATAATGTGCGCAAGCCGTGATCTGAGCGTGCCATGCGCGTCTAGTCCAACCCGAGGTCGAGCTCGGCGCCGGGCTTCGTGGTCATGGATGACACAATCGAGCATGCGAGGACGAGGCATGGTGCAAAGACCGGATCCTCCAGTTTATTTCGAAAAGAATAAATGATAGCAAAGAAGAAACAGAAAAGCTGTAACAGTTACACGGAGCAAAATCCCGTGTTCTTGAGTATATTCTTCCTCCATGGTGCAGAAAAGCTAGCCATGATGGGTCACACAGGAAGAGAGAGAGAGAAAAGCCCATGCACATGCAATGGCTCGCATCCCCATGGACCAGCGAGGATACTGATTTGCGTTACGCGCTCAACTGGTTAGAATTCGCCTTATTCGGCCATGGTGGTATTTCCTAAGTGGAAATTTGTTGCTGTTTCGAATCATGAGTTGGGACAGTTCAATTATAATAGTAACATAAACAAGATTATATTTAATATACTCTGTCTAAATTGATCCAGTTTAGCAAACTGGTTGGGAAATATTACAGTGGGCAAACATGTGGCAAGAAAAGACAGAAAAGAGATATGAAAATAGCGGCAGTTCACTTCTTGAGGTAGTATCTCGTGAACTGAAGGATTAGAAGGCGGCGTGCTGTCCACGCTGGATTCCGTCCTGACGTATCTCGTGCAGAATCACGGCGAGCGCCAGGATGAAAGCATGGTCCACGCCCGGGCTGACACTCACGGAGAAAGCCAGCCCCTCGAACAGGAACAGCCCCGTCGTGCGCTTGATCGTGGCAACGGCGGCGCCGCCGTCGGAGCGGCCGCGGGAGACTGTCCACTCGCGCCCGCATGAACTGAGTCGGATCACGAAGTCCGGGTTCTTCTCGCTGCGGTCGCCGCCGGCGAGGTGGACGTGGACCTCTCTGATGACGAACAGCCAGGGCTGCACCACGGCGGAGAAGAGCAGATCCCTCGGCCTGCTGCCGTCCCCCTTGAACGCCTCCCACCTCCGGCCGAGCGTGAACAGGGTCGGCGAGCGCTCCGTGGTGACCAAAGGCCGGCGCGATGCGGCGTCGACGAGGATGGAGCGACGGACAAAGGTGAACGGGGGGGCGTCCACCTTCATCACCGCCGCGCCGCTGGCGTCCGTGATGGTGAAGTCGCGGAACCAGCTCTTCGTCTTGGTCAAGGTGAACTCCGTCGCGTGCGGCGCGCAGAACCGCGCGTCCACCACAGCTCCCGTCCTCGCTGCCATTGCCTGCCGCAACAGATCGGTGGGTGCTCGATCGACTGCCCTCTGCTCCTGACCGGATCCACGTACACGTATCGTGAGGCGAGACAGCCCGCAACATATTGCCGAGGCCAACGTACACGTATCGTACGTGCATCTCAAGGACTAGTATTTATTTAATTTCCTTGTTGTACAAGATACTAGTATTTCCCCTGGCTGGCATATTGCAGTACGCGCTTGCCAAATTAATTCTAACACCAACTTACACAAATTAATTCTAACATTTAGTGATGGAGGAATTCATGATCATTCTTGCATCGGCATACAAAGAGTCCAGATTTATGGTCAACATCTTGGCGTCCTCCGCATCGATAGCGATCTTCAACTTTTTTTTTCTTGAGCGCGACCTTTCTCTTTTCGATCATGGTTCTCCTCTCTTCGAGCTTGACCTTCTTTTCCGTCGCCTCCATCAACAATGCGAAACTCTCCGCCTTTCT
>NW_025236948.1:0-4958 GCF_018294505.1 Triticum aestivum | reverse complement strand
AGAGGCCGAACTCCCTAAAGAGTATGACACATATTCCAACTGGGTCATGCACTTCAACGGCTCCAAAATGCTGGCAGGCTTAGGAGCGGGCGTTGTCCTAACATCCCCCACTGGAGATACAGTTCAGTACGTACTCCAAATATTATACACAGACTCGAACAGTGCAGCCGAATACAAGGCCTTATTGCATGGTCTTTGTATGGCTGTCTCCATGGGCATACAATGCCTGGAAGTGTGCAGGGATTCAAACCTTGCAATATCTCAAATAAATGGAGATTTCGATGCCAAAGATCCAAAGATGGTGGCTTACCGTAACGCCGTTCTCAAAATGTCGGCTCGGTTCGAGGGGCTCGAGTTTCATCACGTGGCTTGAGAAAGTAATCAAGCGGCGGATGTCCTTGCTCGCCTTGGCACTAAGCACAACCCCATCCCACCTAACATCTTTCTGGAAAGGCTCTTCAAGCCATCTGTGGTGTGGCAAGGGGAGAGCGGCAACACCAGTCCGGATCCGACTATAACTCCAGATTCCAAACACACCGATATCATCAGGGGCTCAGCCACCGAAATAACACCACCGGCCCATCTTATCATGGTAGTCATTTCCCCATGGACCGAACCCTTCTTCGCCTACCTTAATAGGCGAGAACTCCCTAAGGATCAGAATGAGGCACGCCGCATTGTCCGGCGCTCGAAAGCCTACAAGGTTCACGACAGAGAACTCTACAAGAAAAGCGCTACCGGAGTACTTCAAAGATGTATCTCTGAGGAAGAGGGGCGGGAGCTCTTGGCTGAAATTCATGCCGGTCTTGGTCGTCACCATGTTGCGGCTCGAGCCCTTGTAAGCAAGGCCTTCCGTACAGGTTTCTATTGGCCGACGGCCCAGCAGATGCACAGGACCTTGTCCAATGTTGCATTGGATGCTAGCTTTTCGCCAACCAAAGCCATATGCCACCCACCGCTCTACAAACAATCCCCGTCACTTGGCCTTTTGCGGTCTGGGGGCTTGATATGGTCGGACCCCTTAAAGGAGGAATCCGTTGGTCATGGTGGATAAATTCACTAAGTGGATAGAGGCCAAACCAATTAAAACGGCCGAAGTCGGAGCAGTAATAGACTTCATATCCTATGTTGTGCGCCGTTATGGTTTTCCACACAGCATCATCACCAATAACGGCTCCAATTTCACAGCCGATGAGGTGAAAACCTGGTGTGTTAATCTGGGCATTTAGCTCAATTATGCCTCCGTCTATCACCCACAAACAAACGGTGCAGTTGAACGAGCCAATGGTCTTATTGTGAGCGGCATTAAGCCCAGTCTAATGCGGTGTTTGATAGAATCAGACAAGCACTGGGTCGAGGAGCTCGACTCCGTACTCTGGGGGCTGCGAACCACGCCCAACCGCACTACCGGATATATACCTTTCTTCATGGTGTACGGCGTAGAGGCTGTGTTACCCTACGACATTATTCATGACTCACCTCGAGTGCGCATGTATGAAGAGAGAGAGGCCGAGCTTGATCGGTAGGACAGATTAGATGCCCTGGAGGAGGAGCGCGACGTTGCAAAAGCCCGTTCCGCATTTTATCAATGACAGGCCCACAGATACCAAAGCAGAGAACTGCGGGCAAGACTTATAATGTTGGCGAACTCGTTCTACGCTTGCCAGAGAAGAAAAAGGACAAACTCAAGCCCAAGTGGGAGGGTCCCTTCATCATTGACAAAGTTCTCGCTGGAGGAGCGCACTGCCTGCATGATGCATCAGACAATCGCCTAGAGCCGAACCCATGGAACGCGCCCAGACTCCAAATATTCTATGCCTAGCGCCAAACTCTTTGTTCGTCTCCTCCCTTTTGTTTCCATTATTTTTTCCCTCTCTTTTCGCTTTTCATTTCTTAGCCTTAAAGCTTTCGTGCGGCTAAACTGTGCACCTACGACATACACATCCCCAAATATGTACCTCCATTATACCTGGGGCCTTCTTGTACAAAAGATTATTATTATTATTTTCCGAGCATTAAGCTCACCACATATGTGTCTTTTCCTTGTATGTACCTTTTCTTCGCCATTATATGCATCGATATGACTTAAGTTTTGCCAAGCTGGGTTGCCTGACTCCTGTGCTTATGCCCTACATTCCCGTTAGTTCGGCTAGGGCATAAAGGGAGCACCTCTATGATTGTTACTGCCGGGTCATCCGGTTGTGTACCTCAGACTGGGTGAAGCCGAAAGCTAGCGTACTTAAGGGAATATTCGGTCGGCGGACTAAAGATGTTTTTACTCATTGCACTATAAACCCCCAGATGTTATGTATGCTGCGATTTTTCAATCACAGTTCGGGCATGCATGTTAAAGCATGCTCACCCAGGGAAAGGAACCCCTAACAGAACTATTCTCTCTGGCAGATGTTTCTTACAATCACAATGTAATATAACATAGTTAGCCGAATACAACTTGTCTGTTCAAGCAACTATGTCCCCAACGCCTGGTTTCCACGCATACCCTGGTTTATTTTGCCGCTCAGGTATTCGGAAACACTCCGCACCTTCGGGTCCAGAGGTCGAAGCGAAAAGGTCTGCCATGACAATTGTTTTACAATCTGGCTAAGGACAAATATGTCAAGGAAAGTACATAGTCACTTGGAGTCAAAAATTTCCTCTTCTATGCCGTCCAACAGGTTGTCCAGCTTACAATCCTATTGAGAATATTTTGTGGCTACTTTTACCTGGTCATATACCAAACTAACGGCAATTTCTTTTCCATATGACCCTAAAGGTCCAACCCAGGCCATATGATGTGGATCAAGCTTGGTATACCATGTTTTCACCATGGCCCAGGCCTCTCGCGCACCTTCCCGGCAGGCCGATATCTTCCACAATCAAAAACGCCACCGCGCTCCCTTGAATAGTTGTACAAGCTCCTCCATACTTCCTGGAGGGGAGGCGGATGGCCATCAGGACTTTGCATCGCCTGCCGAGCTCGCTCGTGCATTTGCGACAGCTCTTGTAGCAGATCGCCCGAAGATCCAGGCATCTCCTCTTTTGGACGGCCAGTCGGCATACCTACATACATAACTCTGTCAGTTCCTTTCCTCGCCGAATTACGCGGAGGTAAGTTTGAACACAAACTAAATATGCCGCCTCGCAGCCTCTTATTTTCCTTCACGGAGTCAGCCAGTTGGGCCCGCACATCTTTCAGTTCTTCGCCCAGCTGGGTGTTGGAATACTGGAGTTTGTTTTTTTCCTCCCTGACCCGTGTAAGTATATGTTCGCCCGCGGCCCATTGCCTTTTGGCTTCTTGTTCACCCGCTTGTGCGACTTCCAGTGCCTCTCCGGATGATCTGATGATCCTGCCATAAGATACGCAACTGTGTTAGCATTGTTAGTATATAATTCCGTTTTTCTTGATGGAGGGAGACATTACCAGGCGATGCCTTCTTGGATTTCTCTAGTTTGGCTGTCGTAGAGGCTAGCTGGGTCCGACACTTTTCCAACTCTTGAGACAACAGATTGTTCTTCTCTGTAAGCACTTGGTTTTACAATGATCCTTAAATCAGCTGAATCAACTGCTTCAAGTCTTGGGGGCTACTGGTATATAATTATCAGGTTTATACAATGTGAGCTCACCTGCATATCTTTCAAATGTTGATCTGTGGCTCTGGCAAGCCCGTCTCGAGCAGCTTAGATGTATGCATCAGCCGAGATGAAGGCATTGAATGCCTCTTTTGTGAAGCCGGGGTTGCAAAGAGCGGCCCTCTAGCGCTGATGGTTCATGGCGCTCTCCGCTTCCGAGTTTGTGACGGACACATCATCTGAATCCTCTGCCAAAGGACAATGAGGCGGCACTCCTATATCATCCCTCGTTGTTATGACAGGGTCTGGAACCTGGCTGTTGGGAGTGTGACTGGAAGGACTCCTAGACATAGTCCGGCGAACGCTCTTCCTGATAAGACATGAACGGATAATGTCATAGTTGCATGTGACCGCCAAAGGGCATATTTATGAAGCCATACCTCTTTGATGATGGCTCCGACGTGTCTTCGCTTGCCTTCCTCTTTGAAAGCTTGCCCGGTGCGGGCGCCGCTCTCTTTGGAGTCGCCTCTGGTGCGGGATGGCGCACCGAGCGCCTCCCCTTTGGAGCACGAGATAGTGCGGTGGGTGAGGCATAATGAGGAAGCTCTTTCGGAGGAGATGACTCCTGATTAGTTACGTGTGAGGCAGGGAGAAGACCGGGATAGTCGGTGGGCCACTTCTGTGCCGTCATAGCTCACCTGGTAGAACACCCTATCCTCGAGCGCCACAAACATGTCTAGATCCTCTTCGAATCCGGGGTCAAGGTCCCGGTTGTGGTCCTCTGTCTGTGGGGCAGGGCTGTGGAGCCCCTTGGTGATCTTCTGCCATTCCTGTTACAAATGGACGGATTAATGTCCATGGAAAGTGACTCAGGGAGTAGATTGAGTAGAGTAGTGGGATTGGAACTCACCCAGCTAGGAGGATTGTACATGTAAAATCCATCTCGGCACTTAATATGAGTGAATTCCTCTTTCTCCCCTTTGTATAGTTCGGCCAGTATTTTGGCCAAAGCGGCGGGGGTGTCTGGACCCTTCCGACCACAGCGGGAGGCGTCATCTTCCCCATTATAGTGCCACATGGGAAGCCCTCTATATTGGAGTGGCTGAACCCCTCATACTATGGAAGTTACCACTACCTTGACTATTGATAATCTGGACTGGGCGAGCGTCTTTATCTTGCTCATCAATTGATGGACTTCCGTGCTATCTTCCTCCTCGAGGCTCCGAGGGCGCCAGCTGTGGCATTTCTTCAAAGGAACACTTGAAAATTCGGGAAGACCCATTCGGAGTGGGTCGGGGAGGGTGAGGTCCTTGATATAGAACCATTCGGAAGGCCCCTCTTCGGATGCCTTCTTCGGCGTGCCGGACAAGTATTCGCTCCCGACGATG
>NW_025236947.1:0-4959 GCF_018294505.1 Triticum aestivum | reverse complement strand
GGGGGTTCCATGTATTTGACAGGAGCGGTCGAGTATTCGGTCCAAATTGGACGGGCCCGGAGTGGTTCTTTTGAATGGCTTCTTCCGTTGACCGGGCTTGGAGCCTCGGAATCCGGCGTTGACTGCCGTATCCTCAGTACTGTCGACATTAATGCGGCGTTTGTTTTTGTTTCGACGCGACCTGCCATTGCGGTCCTTGGTATCCGGACTGCCAGCGTTTTTGCTGAGGTTGTTGCTGCGAGCTAGCCAGCTATCCTCTCCCGCACAAAAGCGGGTCATGAGTGATGTGAGGGCTGCCATGGATTTCGGCTTTTCCTGTCCTAGGTGCCGGGCCAGCCACTCGTCGCGGATGTTATGTTTGAAGGCATCGAGGGCCTCTGCATCCGGACAGTCGACGATTTGATTTTTCCTTGTTAAGAACTGTGTCCAGAATTGCCTGGCCGATTCATCTGACTGCTGGGTTATGTGGCTTAGGTCATCTACGTCCGGTGGTCGCACATACGTGCCCTGGAAGTTGTCGAGGAATGCGGCTTCCAGGTCTTCCCAGCATCCAATTGACTCTGCGGGCAGGCTGTTAAGCCAATGCCGAGCTGGTCCTTTAAGCTTGAGCGGGAGATATTTGATGGCGTGAAGATCGTCGCCGCGGGCCATATGTATATGGAGGAGATAATCCTCAATCCAAACCGCGGGGTCTGTTGTGCCATCGTAGGATTCGATATTAACGGGTTTAAACCCTTCGGGGATTTGATGATCCATTACTTCGTCAGTGAAGCATAGTGGGTGTGCGGCGCCTCTGTATTGAGCAATATCGCGACGTAGCTCGAGAGAGCGTTGTCTGCTGTGTTCGGCCCGGCCGGAGTAGTTGTATCCGGCGCGACGGTATTCGTCGTGGGTCTTGGGGCACCCACGTGATCCATAGATAGATCTGGATTGTCTTGCCTTGTCCTCCAATATATCCCGCAAGTCCGGCACGTTCCCCCGTGGCTTCATGCTTTTTGAGCGATGCCGGGGTACGGTTTTGGTGGAGGGCTTGCATGCCTCTCTGTCGCGGCCACGAGGTGGTCGGTCTGCCGTATTATGCGCTGGTGATGCAGGTTTGTGCGCTTCCTCCTCTAGTCGGGGGAGCAACTTGCGTTTTGGGTAACTTTTGGAGGGGCGTTCGAGTTCATACTCTTCGGCCGCGAGGACCTCGGTCCATCTGTTGGCCAGTAGGTCTTGATCAGCTTGAAGTTGTTGCTGCTTTTTCTTTAGGTTGTTTGCCGTGGCCATTAGCCTGCGTCTGAAACACTCTTGTTCGACGGGATCCTCAGGCACGACGAATTCGTCGTCGTCGAGGCTTGCCTCGTCTCCGGAGGGAGGTAAGTAATTATCATCCTCGACCTCTTCGTCTGCCGCCCTCTCGTGAGGGCTTGCTTTTGCCTCCTCCTGCGCTGGATCGTGCTGGAGGGGGTTGTCTTCGGCACTTTCTGGGGTGTTATTATCTCCTGTGCCGGAATCTCTATTCTTGCCGTGGCGGGATTTAGAGTGGCGCCACTGATGCCGGCGCTTGGGCTGTTTCTTTAAGGAATCAGCCTCCGTTGCTTCTTCGCCGTCCCCATCTTTTGGGGTGTCCACCATATATATGTCGTATGACGAGGTGGTCTTCCAGTGTCCTGTAGGCATTGGTTCTTGATAGTCTCCGGCATCGTCGTCCATACCGTCGATGTCTTTGGAGTCGTAGTCGAGTACGTCGGTTAGATCGTCGACGGTGGCTACGAAGTGGGTGGTGGGTGGGCCCTGAATTTCTTTGTCGTCCGCATCCCAACCATCCTGGCCGTAGTTCGGCCAGGGCTCTCCGGATAGCGAGAGATGCTTCAGCGAATTTAAGATATCGCCGAAGGGTGAGTGCTGAAAGATGTCCGCAGTGGTGAATTCCATGATCAGCGTCCAGTCGGATTCGACCGGCAGGGGCGCAGGAGGTTCGGAGTCCGGCAGAGAGTCCGGCACCTCGGAGTCGTGAGCTTTACACGGGACAAGGTAAGTGTTCGGCTCCATCAACGTAGAAGTTGCAGCTCCCGAGGCGGTGTCCAGCCATCCGTCCTCGATCTGAGCGATCGGCTCCGGACTATGGGTCGGAGCGGATTCGTGTGCGGCCTCCAAGGTGCTGTCCGGCGGCAGAGTTAGGTCGTGCCCATCGTGACAGCATGGCACGCTTGGCTGTGGCTCAGATCCATCGAAGATCAAGTCCCCGCGGATATCGGCCGTGAAGTTTAGGCTTCCAAACCTGACCTGACGGCCAGGGGCGTAGCTTTCGATCTGCTCCAGATGGCCAAGTGAGTTGGCCCGCAGTGCGAAGCCGCCGAATATGAAGATCTGTTCGGGGAGAAAAGTCTCACCCAGGACTGTGTCGTTGGCGATTGAAGAGGCCATCAAGCCTATCGGTGACGACACAGAGGAACTCTCAATGAAAGCACCAATGTCGGTGTCAAAACCGGCGGATCTCGGGTAGGGGGTCCCGAACTGTGCGTCTAGGCGGATGGTAACAGGAGACAAGGGACACGATGTTTTGCCCAAGTTCGGGCCCTCTTGATGGAGGTAAAACCCTACGTCCTGCTTGATTGATATTGATATTGTGGATGTTTACAAGAGTGGATCTACCACGAGATCAAGGAGGCTAAACCCTGGAAGCTAGCCTATGGTATGATTGTAATGGTTGTTGTTGTGTCCTACGGACTAGAGCCATCCGGTTTATATAGACACCGGAGAGGGCTAGGGTTACATAGAGTCGGTTACAATGGTAGGAGATCTACGTATCCGTATCGCCAAGCTTGCCTTCCACGCCAAGGAAAGTCCCATCCAGACACGGGACAAAGTCTTCAATCTTGTATCTTCATAGTCTTGGAGTCCGGTCGATACTGATAGTCCGGCCGATGATAGTTCGGCTATCCGGACACCCCCTAATCCAGGACTCCCTCACTCTCCGTTTCTAAATAGACGTTTCAACCGTGGTATTATAGGAGCATACCACATCACCTTCGCAGGAACCCTCTTCCTGGGGGGCTCACCGTCAACATCACCAGGGTCATCTCGTCTGATCTTATACCATAATGCACCACATACCAGGCATGCGTTCAGATCCTTGTACGCACCGCGGTAGAGGATGCAGTCATTAGGGCATGCATGTATCTTCTGCACCTCCAATCCTAGAGGGCATACGACCTTCTTTGCTGCGTATGTACTGTCGGGAAATTCGTTATCCTTTGGAAGCTTCTTCTTCAATATTTTCAGTAGCTTCTCAAATCCTTTGTCAGACACAGCATTCTCTGCCTTCCATTGCAGCAATTCCAGTACGGTACCGAGCTTTGTGTTGCCATCTTCGCAATTGGGGTACAACCCTTTTTTGTGATCCTCTAACATGCGAACGAACTTCAGCTTCTCCTTTTGACTTTCGCATTGCGTCCTTGCATCGACAATGACCCGGCATAGATCATCATCATCGGGCACATCGTCTGGTTCCTCTTGATCTTCAGCAGCTTCGCCCGTTGCATCATCATCGTGCACATCGTCTGGTTCCTCTTGATCTTCAGTAGCATCACCGTATTCAGGGGGCACATAGTTGTCATCGTACTCTTCTTCTTCGCCGTCTTCCATCATAACCCCTATTTCTCCGTGCCTCGTCCAAACATTATAGTGTGGCATGAAACCCTTGTAAAGCAGGTGGGTGTGAAGGATTTTCCGGTCAGAGTAAGACTTCGTATTCCCACATATAGGGCATGGACTGTCGTGGTTCTAAGTCTGACAGTAGAATGGGGGGTAGGTATGGAGAGGCAAGATCCTAGCTATGGAGTAGTTGTACACACGAGTGTTTAACGAGTTCAGGCCCTTCTCTGAGGAAGTAATAGCCCTACGTCTCGGAGCCCGGAGGCGGTCGACTGGTTTATGTGTATATGAGTTACAGGGGTGCGAACCCCTCTACCAGTGGAGGGGGGTGGCTTATATAGAGGACGCCAGGACCCCGGCCAACCCACGTAGCAGAGGGTTAAAGTACATTAAGGCCGGGCATTACTGGTAATGCCCTACATAAAGTGTCATCATGACCATTAAGACTACTTAATTATAGACCGTTTGGATACAGAGTAGATCCTGAACTCCTGGTGGTCGAGTGAGTCTTCATGGTCGAGTGTCTTCTAGCCGGTCGAGTGGAGTCCCTCTTGGTCGACTGGAAGGTAGCTTCGTTTAAGGATGTCCTTGGGTATGGTATCCTAGATAGGTCCATGACCCTACCCTAGGTACATAACATCATCATTAGCCCCCGAATGGATCGAGGTTCGAGTGAGGAAGGAGTTGATGATTTTCTCTGACCTATTTCCCGTGCTTTGATTATGTCGTATCTTGGATCGGCGATTTTTCTTTCGGTGTTGGCGTCAACTTTTACTTCAGTCGCCTTGATCCATTCTTGTCTTCTGTCAAGTGAACTTTTGAACTTTAGTGAACTTCCGAGCGACGGATCGCAGGAAAGATATCGTCTGACAGATTGATCTGCTGTTAGCGGATTTTGCGGGATCCGAATTTTGGGAAGCGCGTGAAGCGGGGCGGACCGCGGTACTCGGATGGGATAAGGCGTGGACGCCTTGATTTCTGCACCGCCTTTTTCGCCACGTATCGTGCATGCGCGACTGTTTCGGGACGTGACAGGACCGCCCGGACCCACTCGTCAACCACTCAGAAGCGCCCTTATATAAAGCGTCGGGCGAGGGTTTTTTGAACAGTGCCTTCCCATTCTTCTCTCCGCCCTCTTTGCCTCCGCCCACTGCGCCTGTTCTCGCCTCCGCCTATCCACTCCTCGCGTGCTTCGCCGGCGACAATGGTGAAGGAGAAGACGGCGGCCTTAGAGCGCGCGAAGAAGGCGACGGCGACGGGGAAAGCGAAGGGGAGACCGTCCAGTCGGGGCGGATCTTCGTCAAGGTCCCGCCTACCAAA
>NW_025236946.1:0-4960 GCF_018294505.1 Triticum aestivum | reverse complement strand
GGGGGGGGGGCGGCCCCCTTTCCTCTTTCGCCCCCCCTTTCCTTCTCCACCAAGGCAAGAGGGGGGAGTCCTACTCCCGGTGGGAGTAGGACTCCTCCAGACGCACCCCTAGGGGGCCGGCCGCACCTCCCCCTCCCTCCTTTATATACGGGGGTAGGGGGGCACCTCTAGACACAAGTTGATCTTCGTGATCGTTCCTTAGCCGTGTGCGGTGCCCCCCTCCACCATATTCCACCTCGGTCATATCGTTGCGGTGTTTAGGCGAAGCCCTACATCGGTAGAACATCATAATCATCACCATGCCGTCGTGCTGACGGAACTCATCCCTAACACCCTGCTGGATCACAGTCCGGGGATCATCATCAAGCTGAACGTGTGCTGAACTCGGAGGTGCCGTACGTTCGGTGCTTGGATCGGTCGGATCGTGAAGACGTACGACTACATCAACCGCGTTATCATAACGCTGCCGCTTACGGTCTATGAGGGTACATGGACAACACTCTCCCCTCTCGTTGCTATGCATCACCATGATCTTACGTGTGCGTAGGAATTTTTTTGAAATTAGTATGTTCCCCAACAATAACAGTAGCAACGGAAAAGTAAATAAGCGAAGAACAATATGTGAAAAGCTCATAGGCAATGGATCAGTGATGGATAATTATGCCGGATGCGATTCCTCATGCAATAGTTACAACATAGGGTGATATAGAACTAGCTCCAATTCATCAATGTAATGTAGGCATGTATTCCGTAAATAGTCATACGTGCTTATGGAAAAGAACTTGCATGACATCTTTTGTCCTACCCTCCCGTGGCAGTGGGTTCCTAGTGGAAACTAAGGGATATTAAGGCCTCCTTTTAATAGAGAACCGGACCAAAGCATTAACACATGGTGAATGTCGTGGTTCTAAGTCTGATAGTAGTGTAGGGGGGTACTAAGGGAGAGACAAGATCCTAGTAATGGAGTAGTTGTACACGCAAGAGTTTTACGAGTTCAGGCCCTTCTCGGAAGAAGTAACAGCCCTACGTCTCGGAGCCCGGAGGCGGTCGACTGGATTGTATGCGTATGAGTTACAGGGGCGCGAACCCTTTACACTAAGGAGGGGGGTGGCTTATATAGAGTTCGCCAGACCCCTCCAGCCCTCAGTTATGCAGGGTTTAAAGTACATTAAGACCGGGGGTAACTGGTAACGCCCACATAAAGTGCTATGAAGACCATAAAAGCTACTTAATGACAGACCGTTGCGTGCAGAGTGACTTTAGATCTCCTGGCCGTCGAGTGGTTATCTTCATGGTCGAGTGTCCTCGAGTTTGTCGAGTGGAACACCTCTAGGTCGACTCACAGGTGGTTTCTTCTAAAGATGTCCTTGGGTAGGGTAGTTTGGACAGGTCCATGACCCTACCCTAGGTACATAGCTTCATCATTAGCCCCCGAATGGATCGAGGTTTGAGTGGGGAAGGAGTTGAAAATTCTTCCGACCCACTTCTCGTGCTATGAGTATGTCTTGTCTAGGATCAATGAACTTTAGGTGACAATGTCAACTTCTTTTTCAGTCGCCTTGATCCATTCTTTGTATCTGTCGAGTGAAGCTTTCACTTGGAGAGCTCCGAGCAATGAAGTGGAGGAGATCTTCCGCCTGGCGAGCTGTTCTGCAAGCCGCGGATTTTGTGGGATACAAATTTTGGGAAGTGCGTGGGACAGGGTGTAGCCGCAGCAATCGGACGAGATAAGGCAGGGACGCCTCGATCTCCGCGCCACCTTTTTCGCCACGTATCGCGCGCGCGACTATTGTGGGATTTGATAGGATCGTCCGGGACTACATGTCAGCCACTCGGAAGCAGCCTTATATAAAGCGCCGGACGGGGGTTTTTCAACACTGCGCCCTCATTCCCCCCTCTTCTCCAGATTTCTCCGCCGCGTTCGCTTCTGCCTCAGTGCCGCTGCTCCGTGCGTGCTTCGCCAGCGACGATGGTGAAGGAGAAGACGGCGGCCCTGGAGTAGGCGAAGAAAGCGACGGCGAAGGCAAAGGGGAGGGGAACCAGTCGGAGTGGCTCTTCATCGAGGACTGGCCTGCCGCCGGGCTGGATCCAGGGTGACTGGATCCGCTCGACAATTAGTCAGGAGGATCTCGACGACCTGGCTGACGGAGGGCTGATCCCCCATGGATTGGGGTGGCTCTCGGGGAGGGAGTCAGAGCCGCAGCCTCAGGAGGGTGAGTGCGTTCTTCTGGCCACCCACGTCGACTGTGGGTTTTCTTTGCCGCCCCACCCTTTCTTCCGGGGTTTCTGAATTTCTTTGGGGAACAACTCCGCCACTTCACATCCAACACCATAGTGTACCTCGCCGCCTATGTGTATTTGTGCGAGTGCTTCTTGGGTTACCGGCCTCACTAGGGTCTCTTTAAGCACATCTTCACCTGTCGCTCCCAGACGGTGAGGAAGGCAAATCCGAGTGACGAGAGGACACATGTGATTCAGATGTGTGGGGGACTTGGGATCCAGTTGAGGGGGAAAAGTTCTTTTCCGACCATGGTTTTGCCGACTCCATCCGTGGGTGGCAGTCGAGTTGGTTCTACTGCGAGGACCAGCCGACGCCAGGGCAGTCGACCGGGCTCCCTCCCTTTTCCATGGAACGAGTGAGGAAGCCCTCCTCTTTGAAGGTGATCCCGGAGGAGAAGGTGCAGGTGAGGGTGCTGGTCGAGCATGTCGTGCATCTCATCCACGACGGGGTGACTAGTATGGACCTCCTGGAGGTCTTCCTCCGGCGGCGCATCCAGTCGCTCCAATTTCGAGATCATCCTATGTGGATGTATTCTGGAACTGAGGACACCACTCGGATCCACCCGGAGGAGATCGACGATGCCACGCTGGAGCGGTGGATGGGAAGCATTACGGGGAACAAGGACAACCCCCGAGGAGCCAGGAGGGTCATTCCACTCGACCAATCATATGAAGTTGACAAGGTCCAATTCTACATTTCCGACTGAGATTCTGTTTTTTCCATACTGTTTGCTTGAAATGAACCGACTGGCTTTTGTCTTGTTTGCTGTCTTCTAGGCCACGACTGAAATGTACTCGATGCCCAACGGGGCATAGGAACAAGCCGAGGAGGGAGAGGCAAGTGGATGTGAAAGTGAGGAGGAGGAGTGGCAATCTGACGGTGAGGGGGAAGAGGTTGAAGACGGCTCCAGCGAGGAGCAGGAGGGAATGGAAGTCGATCCTCCTCGCACAGAAAGGCGACCCAAGCTCACCCACGACCCTGCGAGGGAGCGCGGCAAAGCGGTTGCGCCCGTTGTGCCGTCGACAAAGCGCCCTCGGACGGCCTCTCCAGCGCCGACTGAAAAAGCGCCGAGGCATCCGCGGGCGGAGTCATCAAAGCCGCCGAAGGCCTTGCCCAAGATGAAAATGGCCATTCCCACCATCTCCGGGTAACAGCAGGATTTGTGTTTCCTTGTTCAGCTCGAGCAAACTTCCGGTCGACTCATCGACTAACCGACTGGTTTCTGAAATCTGTAGTGCCGCTACTTCCGAGACCTCCGCCAAGGACGACAACCAAGAAATGGAAGACACTGTCACCTCCAACCCTGGTACATTCTCTTGTAGTTTCGCTTTTGGTCGATTGGATATTTGTTTCCAACTCTGGATTTATCTTGCAGCTCCTCGTCACGTCATTGATCTCCCTGATGACGATGACGAGGTGCCCCTGAGGGCGAGGAAGAATAGACCCTCGGACTGCGTCATCACCTGAGGTACTGGTTCAAGAAGGTGGCGACATCGCTTGGCATTCTGTGACCTTGGCTGTGCCACTAACGAGTGCCCGGCCTTCGTCGTCGACTGCTGAACCGCCCTCCCTTTTCGCCACACACCACGTCCTAGAGGGCCAGGCGGGCACTGCTAAGGAGGCTATACGCCAGGCGGGGATTATGATGGAGCAGGTGAAGGCGATCTGGGAAGCCAGCCAAGCGGCTTATGATGCAAGCTCAGCCCTTCAGAGCAATGTCCAGGTTAGTTGGCGCTGTTAGGATATGTTATCTGAAGATTTTCTTTCCAAAAATCTTTGTGTCTGTACACCCGCTGGGTGTGTCGATTGGGTTTGTAGACTTGTGGGGGCACGCTGAGTGCACCCACTGGGTGTAGTCCCTGAGACTATGGTGGACTGCTGGCAGTCGACTGTAGTCTTTGTAGTTGAAATTTCTTCACTCGGTCTGGTCGGACCATGTCGAGTGGAACATTAGGACCTGTGGGGGCATGCTAAGTGCACCCACTGGGTGTAGTCCCCGAGACTATGGTGGACTACTGGCAGTCGACTGTAGTCTTTGTAGTTGAAATTTCTTCACTCGGTCTGGTCGGACCATGTCTAGTGGAATATTAGGACCTGTGGGGGCACGCTGAGTGCACCCACTGGTTGTAGTCCCCGACACTATGGTGGCTGCTAGCAATCGACTGTAGTCTGAAGAACTCTCTCTCTTTTTTTGTAGACTATGATGAGACCATAATCTCTTTGTTCCTTTCGGTCGACTGATCGGATCGAGTCGGTAGAACTAGTGGGGGCACGCTAAGTGCACCCACTGGGTGTAGTCCCCGAGACTACTGTTGAATATTTTGATTTGACTGTAGTCTTAGAAACATTACTGTTTTTCTCTTAGTCACTCGGAAGTAACCTCTCTTTGATGTCTGTCGACTGACTCTTTTGCAGAAATCTTGCGAGCTTGTGGCCCATTATACTGAGTTGGAAAAGAAACATATCCAGCTCGACCTTGACTTGAAACTTGTTCAGGAGAACTTTCAGAAGGCGAAGGACGAGGCAACATGTACGATTTGTGAGAACTTGACGATTGTTTTTATCTTTCTACCCATTATTGATTCTGACCTCCTTGTCATTTTGCAGAGAAAACGAAGGTGGCTCTGAACAAGAAGGACCAGGAACTTGCTGAGGCGCAGAAGGCTGCATTGGATAAAA
>NW_025236945.1:0-4962 GCF_018294505.1 Triticum aestivum | reverse complement strand
GGAGGCTGGATGAACAGGAGCCCGTGGATGAACAGTCGCAGGTGGAGGCTGGAGGAGGTGGATGGTGGATGAACAGTAGCCTGTGGAGGCTGGAGGAGGTCGACGGTGGAGATGAACAGTATCCCGTGGAGTCCCGTTTTGTGGTACGCCACAATCCTCACGATGAACAGGACCCCCATTTCAACCATAGCGCTCCAACACAAGTTTGTTTCCTCCGTCGGTATGCCACACCCCTCCCGATCAACATGACCCCGTTTCGACCGTACGAGGTCCAACACAAGTCTGTTTCCTCCGTTTTGCGGTACGCCAGACCCCTCCCGATGAACAGGATCCCATTTCGAACATGGCCGGTCGAACACAAGGCCGTTTCCTCCATTGTGTGGTAAGCCAGGCCTCGTTTCCATCGGCTATTCCGTCCAAGCCCTCCCAATGAACACGACGACGCATTCCGTTCCGACCTAGCCGGTTGGCTCCCCATGAACACGACGACAATGTCGTTTCTCCGTTCCGACCCAGCGATGTACACGAGCCCTAGCCATACGTATGCATGAGTAGGCGTTCGAGACCTCGCCTGTATGTACGTACGTGGCTGTATTTTCTTTCTTGCACCCTGGCCATTGTACGTACGTGTACATGCTACGTGCGCGCTTCTACTACAACACGTGCGCGCCTCTACATCGACCGGTATGTACGTACATGTTCGCGACCAGAATGACAATGCTACGTACACTTCGACCAGGTGGGTCCCGACTATCAGGCACTTCCTTGCGTGTGAAGATGTAGCTGGTGGGTGCCAGCAGTCAGGGGGACAAATCGTTTTTCTTTTGCCCGGACACACTTCCTGGCATGCGAAGATGCTGCTGGTGGGTCTCAGCAGTCAGGGGGGAACGTTTTTTTCATGAAATACAGTGGCCCATCCGGTAGGTCCCCGCTGTCAGCTGGAGGAATAATTATTTTGCACGTAATAAGGAGACACTTCCTTGCGTCCGTCGTGGACCCAGCTGTCAACCTCTCCACGTACAGTACTCTTCCAATGGAAGTCGTTCGTTGACCATGTTGACCACGTCGCGCCGAGAGCACCAGGGCGGTATACGATGGCGAGGCCCAGGAAGGGGACGACATGGAGTCGAGGAAGATGCGGCAGTGGAAGACCGCGTGGAGAGGAGTACGAAGGTTCCCTGGTTCGGCTGCGGTGTGAGGCTGCCGTCGCCGCAAGGTCTGGCCAACAGTGGGAATAGTAGGGACGGTGAGGCCTCCGCGGCAGCACAACCGACCACGGGAGGCAGGAGCATGCGGCACCACCGGCGCTGCTTTGGGCGGCTGGAGCACGAAAACCAGAGGTTGATGAAGCACTACGGCCGTTGGATGGACGTTGTACGGTCACTGGAGCTAGAATCGTTCATATTGACTAAGTTGACAAATCCCTCCATCCCCTTCAATTTAGTAGGCCAACAAGTCAGCCTCCCACCAAGGTGAGTCCTAGCTAGCAGGGGGAGTATTCATTTTTTTGTGCGTAAAAAGGAGGCACTTCCGGTGGGCCCGAGCTGACAGTAGGGGGAATGTTTTTTGCACGGAAGGTGGTCCCAGCTATCTGGTGGAGGAATCATTATTTTGCATGTAATAAGGAGGCATTTCCCAGTGTGGGCCCCTACTGTCAGCCTCTTCCGATGGGTGCTGTTTGTTGACCATGTTGACCTCGCCGCGCCGAGAGCACAAACGCGGTGGACGAGGGCGACGACCAGGAAGGGAACCACCCGGAGCCGGCAAAGCCACCATAGCGCATGCCCACGCTGAGGGAAGTATGAGCGCTGACTTGTCGGCTACCGGGTGAGGCTGACATTGCCGAAAAATAACAGGATGTGTTGGTGGTTAGAGGAATGGCCTGGCGGCAGCACAGCCAGCCACGAGAGGAGGGTGCAGATAGTCCCGCCGGCGCTGGTTTGTCAGCTGGAGCAGGAAGATCAAAGATTGAAGAAGCATGACGGCCGTTGGATGGACATCCAACAGTCACTGCTGTGTGTGGACTAAGTTGACAAAGCCTTGCTTACGCATCAAAAAAAATTAGGACAACGTCATCGTCAACCTAGTAGGCCTAGAAATCAGCCTCCAACTATGTGGAGAACAACATAGAGCCCATTAGCCATTATTTTCAATAATTTAAAGCCCATTTGTTAATTCTTAAGGATATTTGAAGCCCATATTATTTTTATCATCATTACAGACCATATATTATGGGCACTGCTAGAAAATTCAACGAAGTTTTGCATATTTCGGTGGGGTCCAAACTATTTTAATCACGAAATTTCGAGTCATGTTAAAAATAAATTTCAGAAAATTATATCAAAATAAATTTCAAAAAACAATTCTCCACAAAAAAAAATATGAATGAAATTTGGAATCTTAACTAGCAAGATGCCAGTTTGTTGCACAGAACATGAAGATGCATTTGTATGAGTAGTTTATCTTATGGGAGAAAAGATGATATTTTAATGTAATTGCCAGTTGGCTTTGGTTTTTATAAGAGTAGAGAGTAGAGAAATCCTGAAAAAAATGATATTTTAATGCAATTGCCGGTTGGCTTTGGTTTAAAAATTTACAACCCATTTTACAACTTATAGCCCATTTTCTGGGTAAGCCCATTTCTTACTACTTACATCCCTCCTCGCCTTGAAAGATTTGCAGCCCAGCAGCGCTAAGAAAAGAAAGTAGGCCTTGGTTTTGGTATTCTCCAAAAAAAGAACTGGGCTAGCCATTTTGAGGAAGAAAAAATATATCAACTGGGCTCGTCATGTGCTTAAATAAAGCGTAAGCGTGGGCTAGACGGGCCATAGCCCCCCACAGCGCGTAGTTGAGCTCCGTCTCTGAAACTAAAAAACAACTGGGCGAGCTGCTGGGCCCCTGGTGTTATCCGCTGGTTGTGTAATTTTCCCGTTTATTGATTAGATTTACAATGGCGTTGGACCTAGTTATCAAACAATTAGGAGGAAGTATTTTTTTGGCTTGTAATAACACGACACCTGCTTGCGAAATACAATGACCCTGGTGGGTCCCTACTGTCAGCCCTCCACGTACAGTCATCTCCTGATTCCTCTTGGTTGTTGGCCATGTTGACAATGCCAGATGGCAGAGGGCATAGCGAGTGAACCAAGGCGGAGAACAACGGCGAGGCCTCGGACGGGAATGAACAACAGCCGTGGAAGATGCGGCAATGTAGTGGCAGGTGGAGGGGATTACGAGGGCAACAACATGCAACTCAAGCATACAAATGGTACAAAAAGCCCAAGGATTAATTCTTCATCAAATTTTTAGACAAAACCCAGATTGAACATTACAGTAACATCTAACCCAACCACTCTTTTTTGTAGTCACAAACAAATGGATCGGTCTGATCCGTAAAATCAACATCCTGTGCAAAAAAATTTATTTCAGGATGACAACAACTTGTTCTAAATAGAAGCCGAGCACGTTTAGAAGCCGATTTGTCCACCTTAAAATTCTTTTTTTTCTGTTCAACATGTCCGTCCGTGAGAAATCTCTTGTGGTAAAAATTAAGCCTCATGGACAATAGTAACCTCGAATTCAACAAGAAGAATGTGACAAAGCTTCTATTTGCCTGGTTGGATGCATATCGTTCCATCGTTATTGTGGTCAAATGAATGTCATGAGAACTAAGAAAATCCTGGTGCTTATTACGCACCGATTGATTATATGTTTTGCTCCATGCGGTTCTGCCTAAGTAGACATGAAGATTGAAAACAGTTAAGGTCTGAAAAAATAGTATGTCGAAAGAACGATTGCTGAACAGTTAATTCTCGTACAATATATACGGGCTTTCAATGTGCATGAAATCATCACCTCTATGTATAAATTCTCTAGAGATCGAAAGCATCGCAGCAAGCAAATAATTATGTCCAGATCAAAACTAAACATTCTGGTATATATGATCTTGACAGAATCCAGCAGCATTGATAGGCTATCAATGGACGAACTCTTCATTGAGCATATAACATAATATTAGTACCCAAAGTGTACTCCAAGATGATATAAAATGTATGCGCACAAATGAAAAATGCAGCTTATGATTACAAATGTGTAGATGATAATATACCGTACCTGAAAAAGTGAGGAGCCAAACACCAACTCCTTGTGATCATTAAACGGGTCACGAATTACACCCAAGGTCTCCAGTTTGGGCCCAGAGATGACAGTTATTTGTGAAGGTGTATAACAATTATCAAGGAGCAACCTTTGAAGTGAAGGGGCATCTTTGATGATGAGCTGCTGTCCTTCAAAATAAATTCCAATGCTTTTAAGGTGAGGCGACTTTATTTGGAGACAGCTGATACGGATTTCTATTCCCAAAACAATCAGCAAGCGCTCCAGGGAAGGGCAACTGGAGCGGATGATGCTGCGTAGTGAGGCCTCCGACAGATAAACCACCGCAAGCGAAAGTTTTTTTTAGAAGTGGGAGTCGTAGCATTTGTACTAGATCATCTGGTAGATGGCACCAGGCGAAGCTAGCGGTGTGGAGAGAGGACGAAAACCGCGAGATGGAGAACGATGGTGTGTGCACGAATTCTTGGTGTGTTCGTGGTATGAAGCTTTTGTGGTAATGGTACAACTCAAACTACTGGAGTTTTCTGAATTCAGGGGATGTCAGCCAAGCATCCACCGTGCCGGGTATGGACAGCAGGTAGCGTGTTGGGATGCAGAGGCATTGAACGGGGCCCTGCTGGTGAGAAGAGAAGATGGCTCTGAGGAGATCAAATTCAGGACAGACAGATATCCGACGGCAGTCGAGATTGAGTGGCGCGGTGCACCATAGAGGGCACCACTGAGTTGAGAGGACTTGTGTGCGGCAACAATCCTTGGTGGGGAGAAGCGAGATGATCTCCTCAAGGATGACGTCCGGGAGATCGCTGATGCGGTCCACTAGAGATTCTACCGGTTCCTCAGATCCGG
>NW_025236944.1:0-4963 GCF_018294505.1 Triticum aestivum | reverse complement strand
ATCCGTGTCAAGGATCCTGGCAACACAACATACCACCATGATGAACAACGATGGACGATGCAGATGCATAGGAAGATAACATCAACTCAGGTTTCACCCTAGCGAGGCCAAGGAAACAAAATCTGGGTGATCGACCGAGAGACATTTAGCACTCCGCTTCTAATGTTCTCCTTGACGTGCTAGTGTAACCCATTCATAGATATGGTTTGATAACTAGAACATCAAGTAAAGGTCGGACTTCGGGAGCAATAGAATCCATAAGAAACAGTTACGGAGGTAAATCCTACGAAATCCTTATGGGGAGGTGGCCAACTTCCTCAAACAAGATACTACAATAATAGGTCTTCCGGCTGGGTGTGTTGGCCACGACATCCACTTTACCGGTTATCGAGGGACCAATATTATAGTTCTTGGGAAATGTTCCAACCATCATATCTGCCTGAGATTCAGATCTGGTTGGTGTCAGGTTATTCCAGATTCATCGAGTCCAGGAAGAAAAATGAAAGTTTGCAACACAAATCGACGAGATGACGTTGCGAGATTCTCGGGAAATGAACTACGATAGCAAGCTCCAAAACATGAGCTGGTTCTGCTACAAACATGTGAACACGTTGTCCCAGACAAGCATGCCCACATGGTAGTCTTACAATAAAACACTACCGAGTTCTGGTTGGGAGCCATCATCGAGGATATCGAAGTCTTTACGCAAGTCCATGGATTAGATCCCAAGCATAGACTTCTTTTCCTTGAACAAGTCAATCAGTGGCTTGGTGTGCTAGGATATACATATGGAATGAAGATGATCAGTCTAACAGACCACAGAATTCTTCGCACGTGCATGACTGACTTGGGACGATTCCAAAGGAGGTAAAAACATGCTTTCTAGAATTCACGGCGGCAACTTACATCAAAATGCACGTGAATCAAAGGAAGTCACACCTTTCATCAAACAAGTACTTCATGAGCTAGCATGAAGAAAATGCTTTCAAAAGTTTCCAACACTAACTTAATGTTCAACAACATCATGGAGGAGATAAGGATGTTGTCAATGGGCTCAACAACAACTCATTGGAATTTCCATATCACTGGACTTCCACCATCATGTGAACACGGTGATAGCATTGATCAGACCCAAAAGATATAATGGTGTATGCTCGAGGGATCAACCACGAGTAAGACAACATTACGAACATCGTTGGTTCTGACTTGATTTGACGATAGCCCACACTCAAATCAAAGGATTGATAAGACAATAGGTCCAGCAACTGATCACAGGGACCAATCGATGAAGATATCATCTTTCTTCAATACACACTACACAAGAATATCCCTTTGGAACGAACTAAGTCAGGCAAGCTTTTATCTTCCAACCCTCCAAGTTGTCGTTTAGCTTAACCAACTAGCTCAGGGATATCTAACACCGACTCTTGGAGAGAAGGTGGTTCACAAGAAACCAACTTGATCACGAGCTCAACATAGCGGTCAGGTGACAACCTGGTAATACTTCTGAGAAGATATTCAGAAAATCACGAACCACCGGTATGTTACTAAGCTCGAGAACAATCTTGCTTTTCAGGGCAAGACGATATGATCAATAGAGCAAGGATTTGAAATAATCCTAACTCATCGATCGAGGAGTGAACCAGGAGAATGGACTAGGTAGCACGATCAATCTTAGAATGATGATTCAATAAGCAACACACTAAGAATGAAATTATTGTCCTTTAACTACCCAGCAACGAGGTTGCTAGGCGTATTGATTTCACACATCACAATTCATTTGTCGGTATTCCGGTTGCATCAACACGAAGACCGAGGAATGACTAATGATGGCAAGAAGTATCACTGTACCAAGAGTTCATAGGATGGTGTGCAATTCCTATAACAATCCCGATATAAAGATGGTAATACTCCAAGGTAGAACAGAACAAAAGCTGGATTAGCAATTTGATCTGCGGAGCACAACTTCTTTGACCCAATCCTGGATATGGAAGAGGTACTGGAGTTTGTTTCTCCTAGTCATTCTGCGATAGAATGGCTTGACGGACCACAAGAGTAATAGGCATCGATGAATGAATGCACACATAATCTTGACTATCAACTGATAGACGAGGGTCAGAAAACAACTAAAGGGGAACAACTCGAGGAACATATAACTTTCTGAGTTGTGGATGCATAGATTAGTATGTCGAGCGAAGTTCAACATAATTCTTCCGGGTAACCCATGCAGAAAGGTAGAACTGGCAGGGCCACAATATATAATGGAGAACTCATCAAGAGCACTCTGGTTGTGATTGTTCAGTTTAACGAGGAACTTCTGCCATAAGTAGTTCATGGTATTTGGAAGAAGAAGATACCACGGACTTCAAGGACTATCGCAAAGGTTACTAATAACCTAAGGGAGCTAGCAATTACTATCAACATGAAGTAAGTAGAGTGAATCTCGGGTTCAAGAACCCAGGAATAGAATACCTACTACTAAGTAGCATCACGGGATGCTTTCGAGAATGATGGCCAGAATCATCACACTGGGAACACAAATCATGGCTAAATTACTAGATGATCCCCTAAGACACCTAGGGTCATAATACTAGCTCCAACATATATGTCAAGGCAATAAAGTACCTCAACTCACTGATTTGTGTGATTAATCTGACCAAAGGCACATCGGAAACAGGAGGAAGGGATTTGCAAATGCATCCGACTATTTAGAAACCTGGGATGACTCGGACAGCATAACGGCTGTAAATGCTCAGAAAAGATTTGAGACATTCACAAAAATGGTGGCATAACCACTCAGAAACACAATATCAAGGTTTCGAGATCAACAGTTAACGTACGGAAGTAGTAGAAACTGAACTCAAGCTTAAATCCAACAATCTTATAAGTCTACGGATTAGTAACACGTGATCCTGATAGAAAGAAGAGATAGCCTAGTTCTTAATCCCCGTAGGAAAGATAAGATGACTCAGATCAGAAGGGCATAAGGTATAAGGAGTAAAAAGAGCCTTACGTTTCATCCCACAATCAATTCCCTTACATATAACTAAAGCATTTCTAGACTCAACTTCGACCAGTTTGGCTTGGTAATCCTACAGACAGTCAAGCTCTGATACCAACGCTGTCAGGACCCCGACTCAATGCCACATCGATCTAGCATGTAACACCCCATATCACTTTGCGGCCTCACGCACGGTATTCCCATGGGTGTCGCCTTACCTTTGCCCGGGACCGTTTGCGTCTTTTGGCACACGTATATGATAGTGTCTCTAGCATCCATATGGTAAGGAGCCCGGGCTGACATGGCTAGTCGTAAACCCAAAGTGGCACAAACTTACAGGGACAGGCATCCATGACCCAACATCGAACGTGTCGGTCATCAGCGAGTGAATCCAGGCTGTAGCACTGGGCTAGCAGGACTCCGGTGAACCGGGCTGTAGCGGGCTAACAGGACTCCGGTATTCATCGCGTGACATTTCCCCAAAGGGACAGACACAGGAACGAAGAAGGACACATGCCGGCCAGCCTAAGTGTTCCGGAGCAGTAGCAAGCTACCATGGCTCAGTGGAAACACTAGGAGACATTTCCCGGTAAGAGAGGCTACTAAGGATAAACAACTAGATAGTCAGATCCCACACATACCAAGCATTTCAACAACATACACACAATATGCTCGATATGTGCAGATACAACATGGCATCACAACATGACTCTACAACTCAAGTAATTATTCAATAGGCTCCGAGGAGCGAGATATTACAAACATGGGTCTCATGACCCAACAATCAGAGCATACAAGTCAAAGCACATGCGGAAGCTTAACATGTCTGAGTACAGACAACTATAAATGAAAAAGGCTGAGAAGCCTGACTATCTACCAGATCCTGCCGAGGGCACAAGATCATAGCTGAGGTAACAATCTAAACGTCGAAGACCACGTGGAATTACTAGTGAGACTGAAGTCTCTCTGCAAAAACATAAAATAGGCAAACGTGAGTACAAATGTACCCAGCAAGACTTACATCAGAACTATCTACATATGCATCATTATCAACAAAGGGGATGGTGGGGTTTAACTGCAGCAAGCCAGCTTTGACTCTGTGGCTATCCTGAACTACGACTGCAAGTAACTCTTTTGAGGTGGCGCACACGAGTCCACATATTCACCATATCAATACACCACTATGGATCCGCTCCCGTCTCCCTACGAGAACGCCATCCGTAGCACTCACGCTTATCTTGCGTATTTTAGAGTATCCACTTACACTTGTCTATGAACTATGCAAGGGGTCCAAGTTTCCATATCCGAGGAATCCGGCTATTCGAATAGATGATGTTAACCCTGCAGGGGTGTACTTCTTCACACACGCTCTCGCCACTTACCGCCCTGTACACGTCATGTACCTCGGCAACCTTCAAGCGGAAGCCGGGCGAGGGAGTCGGCCACGACCTGACTAACCGAACAAGTCTTTAGTCCAGGTTTATCGCCTATTCGGGTTCCATCCGCAAGGAGATCCGGCCGGGGTGTCGCTCACGGCCCCAAACGATGTGAGCAGGGTTCCCAAGCCCACCAACCGGGTGCCACTTGGTACACCGTGCCACTGTGCCTAGTCTGTCCCAAGCCCACCTGTACCGGGTGCCACTTGGTAGACTACTAACACTGCCTACAAACACCAGAAACTAGTTGCAACTCCTGGACAGAGATCAAGTTGATTAATAAGTCGAGAGGGGCACTTAAGCATTCCAATGTGTGGTAGTAGCTGGTCATGGATCACCAACACAGAACTCAGTTCCTGAGGACGGCTGCAATGAGACAACCCACCATGTACTCCTACATGGCCTCTCACCGCTACCTTTACCAAATCGTGTTCACACACTTAGTTCACCCATAGTAAGACATGTTCACACGCCTCTGATTCATCCCCGATGAATCAGACCTGACTCAACTCTAAGCAGTAGCAGG
>NW_025236943.1:3989-4964 GCF_018294505.1 Triticum aestivum | reverse complement strand
AAGAACTCATCTGTTACATGGGCACTTTAATGTTTTTTAAAATTATTTGAACTCTGGACTTCTTGTGTGTTCAGTATGCAGCATTCAAAGCGACGTCATCAATTTCCAACATGTTCTGACATCATTTGCTGTTTTTAAGTCATTTACCTAATTGTTTAGAGAGCTAAATGACCGTGAAATTGAAAATCACTACAAAATGAACTGTGAAAATGTTGAAACTTGGCATGGTATCATCAATTGACCCGCATAGCATGTGCGAAAGAGTAGAGAGGGTCACGGCAAAAACTGGATGCACTTCGTGTACAAACTGCATAATCTCTTTCGGAGTATCAGGGTTTCGGACGAGAACTCATATGTTACATGGGCACTTCAATGTTTTTTAAACTGATTTGAACTCCGGACTTCTTGTGTGTTCAGTATGCAGCATTCAAAGCGACGTCATAAATTTCCAACATGTGCTAACATCATTTGCTATTTTTTAGTCATTTACCTAATTGTTTAGAGAGCTAAATGACCGTGAAATTGAAAATCACTACAAAATGAACTGTGAAAATGTTGAAACTTGGCATAGTATCATCATTTCACCCGCATAGCATGTGCGAAAGAGTAGAGATGGTTACGGAAAAACTGGACGCACTTTGTGTACAAACTGGACAATCTCTTTGGGAGCATCAGGGTTTCGGACGAGAACTCATCTGTTACATGGGCACTTCAATGTTTTTTAAACTTATTTGAACTCCGGACTTCTTGTGTGTTCAGTATGCAGTATTCAAAGCGACGTCATCAATTTCCAACATGTTCTGATATCATTTGCTGTTTTTCAGTCATTTACCTAATTGTTTAGAGAGCTAAATGACCGTGAAATTGAAAATCACTACAAAATGAACTGTGAAAATGTTGAAACTTGGCATGGTATCATCATTTCACCCGCATAGCATGTGCGAAAGAGTTGAGAAGGTCACGGCAAAAACTGGA
>NW_025236943.1:3004-3979 GCF_018294505.1 Triticum aestivum | reverse complement strand
AAGAACTCATCTGTTACATGGGCACTTTAATGTTTTTTAAAATTATTTGAACTCTGGACTTCTTGTGTGTTCAGTATGCAGCATTCAAAGCGACGTCATCAATTTCCAACATGTTCTGACATCATTTGCTGTTTTTAAGTCATTTACCTAATTGTTTAGAGAGCTAAATGACCGTGAAATTGAAAATCACTACAAAATGAACTGTGAAAATGTTGAAACTTGGCATGGTATCATCAATTGACCCGCATAGCATGTGCGAAAGAGTAGAGAGGGTCACGGCAAAAACTGGATGCACTTCGTGTACAAACTGCATAATCTCTTTCGGAGTATCAGGGTTTCGGACGAGAACTCATATGTTACATGGGCACTTCAATGTTTTTTAAACTTATTTGAACTCTGGACTTCTTGTGTGTTCAGTATGCAGCATTCAAAGCGACGTCATAAATTTCCAACATGTGCTAACATCATTTGCTATTTTTCAGTCATTTACCTAATTGTTTAGAGAGCTAAATGACCGTGAAATTCAAAATCACTACAAAATGAACTGTGAAAATGTTGAAACTTGGCATAGTATCATCATTTCACCCGCATAGCATGTGCGAAAGAGTAGAGATGGTTACGGAAAAACTGGACGCACTTTGTGTACAAACTGGACAATCTCTTTGGGAGCATCAGGGTTTCGGACGAGAACTCATCTGTTACATGGGCACTTCAATGTTTTTTAAACTTATTTGAACTCCGGACTTCTTGTGTGTTCAGTATGCAGTATTCAAAGCGACGTCATCAATTTCCAACATGTTCTGATATCATTTGCTGTTTTTCAGTCATTTACCTAATTGTTTAGAGAGCTAAATGACCGTGAAATTGAAAATCACTACAAAATGAACTGTGAAAATGTTGAAACTTGGCATGGTATCATCATTTCACCCGCATAGCATGTGCGAAAGAGTTGAGAAGGTCACGGCAAAAACTGGA
>NW_025236943.1:1814-2994 GCF_018294505.1 Triticum aestivum | reverse complement strand
AAGAACTCATCTGTTACATGGGCACTTTAATGTTTTTTAAAATTATTTGAACTCTGGACTTCTTGTGTGTTCAGTATGCAGCATTCAAAGCGACGTCATCAATTTCCAACATGTTCTGACATCATTTGCTGTTTTTAAGTCATTTACCTAATTGTTTAGAGAGCTAAATGACCGTGAAATTGAAAATCACTACAAAATGAACTGTGAAAATGTTGAAACTTGGCATGGTATCATCATTTCACCCGCATAGCATGTGCGAAAGAGTTGAGAAGGTCACGGCAAAAACTGGAAGCATTTTGTGTACAAACTAGACAATCTCTTTCGGACTATCAGGGTTTCGGTCGAGAACTCATCTATTACATGGGCACTTCAATGTTTTTTAAACTTATTTGAACTCCGGACCTCTTGTGTGTTCAGTATGCAACATTCAAAGCGACATCATCAATATCCAACATGTTCTGACATCATTTACTGTTTTTCAGTCATTTACCTAATTGTTTAGAGAGCTAAATGACCGTGAAATTGAAAATCACTACAAAATGAACTGTGAAAATGTTGAAACTTGGCATTGTATCATCATTTCACCCACATAGCATGTGAGAAAGAGTAGAGAGGGTCACGGAAAAAACTGGATGCACTTCATGTACAAACTGGACAATCTCTTTTGGAGTATCAGGGTTTCGGACGAGAACTCATCTGGTACATGGGCACTTCAATGTTTTTTAAAATTATTTGAACTCTGGACTTCTTGTGTGTTCAGTATGCAGCATTCAAAGCGATGTCATCAATTTCCAACATGTTCTGACATCATTTGCTGTTTTTCAGTCATTTACCTAATTTTATAGAGAGCTAAATGACCGTGAAATTGAAAATCACTACAAAATGAACTGTGAAAATGTTGAAACTTGGCATGGTATCATCATTTCACCCGCATAGCATGTGCAAAAGAGTAGAGAGGGTTACGGCAAAAACTGGACGCACTTCTTGTACAAACTGCAGAATCTATTTCGGAGTATCAGGGTTTCGGACAAGAACTCATCTGTTACATGGGCACTTTAATGTTTTTTAAAATTATTTGAACTCTGGACTTCTTGTGTGTTCAGTATGCAGCATTCAAAGCGACGTCATCAATTTCCAACATGTTCTGACATCATTTGCTGTTTTTAAGTCATTTACCTAA
>NW_025236943.1:757-1804 GCF_018294505.1 Triticum aestivum | reverse complement strand
GGTTACGGCAAAAACTGGACGCACTTCTTGTACAAACTGCAGAATCTATTTCGGAGTATCAGGGTATCGGACAAGAACTCATCTGTTACATGGACACTTCAATGTTTTTTAAAATTATTTGAACTCTGGACTTCTTGTGTGTTCAGTATGCAGCATTCAAAGCGATGTCATCAATTTCCAACATGTTCTGACATCATTTGTTGTTTTTAAGTCATTTACCTAATTGTTTAGAGAGCTAAATGACCGTGAAATTGAAAATCACTACAAAATGAACTGTGAAAATGTTGAAACTTGGCATGGTATCATCAATTGACCCGCATAGCATGTGCGAAAGAGTAGAGAGGGTCACGGCAAAAACTGGATGCACTTCGTGTACAAACTGCATAATCTCTTTCGGAGTATCACGGTTTCGGACGAGAACTCATATGTTACATGGGCACTTCAATGTTTTTTAAACTTATTTGAACTCCGGACTTCTTGTGTGTTCAGTATGCAGCATTCAAAGCGACGTCATAAATTTCCAACATGTGCTAACATCATTTTCTATGTTTCAGTCATTTACCTAATTGTTTAGAGAGCTAAATGACCGTGAAATTCAAAATCACTACAAAATGAACTGTGAAAATGTTGAAACTTGGCATAGTATCATCATTTCACCCGCATAGCATGTGCGAAAGAGTAGAGATGGTTACGGAAAAACTGGACGCACTTTGTGTACAAACTGGACAATCTCTTTGGGAGCATCAGGGTTTCGGACGAGAACTCATCTGTTACATGGGCACTTCAATGTTTTTTAAACTTATTTGAACTCCGGACTTCTTGTGTGTTCAGTATGCAGTATTCAAAGCGACGTCATCAATTTCCAACATGTTCTGATATCATTTGCTGTTTTTCAGTCATTTACCTAATTGTTTAGAGAGCTAAATGACCGTGAAATTGAAAATCACTACAAAATGAACTGTGAAAATGTTGAAACTTGGCATGGTATCATCATTTCACCCGCATAGCATGTGCGAAAGAGTTGAGAAGGTCACGGCAAAAACTGGA
>NW_025236943.1:0-747 GCF_018294505.1 Triticum aestivum | reverse complement strand
ACAATCTCTTTCGGACTATCAGGGTTTCGGTCGAGAACTCATCTATTACATGGGCACTTCAATGTTTTTTAAACTTATTTGAACTCCGGACCTCTTGTGTGTTCAATATGCAACATTCAAAGCGACATCATCAATTTCCAACATGTTCTGACATCATTTACTGTTTTTCAGTCATTTACCTAATTGTTTAGAGAGCTAAATGACCGTGAAATTGAAAATCACTACAAAATGAACTGTGAAAATGTTGAAACTTGGCATTGTATCATCATTTCACCCACATAGCATGTGAGAAAGAGTAGAGAGGGTCACAGAAAAAATTGGACGCACTTCATGTACAAACTGGACAATCTCTTTTGGAGTATCAGGGTTTCGGACGAGAACTCATCTGGTACATGGGCACTTCAATGTTTTTTAAAATTATTTGAACTCTGGACTTCTTGTGTGTTCAGTATGCAGCATTCAAAGCGACGTCATCAATTTCCAACATGTTCTGACATCATTTGCTGTTTTTCAGTCATTTACCTAATTTTATAGAGAGCTAAATGACCGTGAAATTGAAAATCACTACAAAATGAACTGTGAAAATGTTGAAACTTGGCATGGTATCATCATTTCACCCGCATAGCATGTGCAAAAGAGTAGAGAGGGTTACGGCAAAAACTGGACGCACTTCTTGTACAAACTGCAGAATCTATTTCGGAGTATCAGGGTATCGGACAAGAACTCATCTGTTACATGGACACTTCA
>NW_025236942.1:0-4965 GCF_018294505.1 Triticum aestivum | reverse complement strand
TATTACAAGAGTTGATCTACCATGAGATCGGAGAGGCTAAACCCTAGAAGCCGGCCTATGATATGATTGTTGTTATTGTGTCCTACGAACTAAACCCTCCGGTTTATATACACACCAGAGGGGGCTAGGGTTACACAAAGTCGGTTACAAGGAAGGAGATCTACATATCCGTATTGCCAAGCTTGCCTTCCATGCCAAGGAGAGTCCCATCCAGACACGGGACGAAGTCTTCAATCTTGTATCTTCATAGTCCAACAGTTCGGCCAAAGGTTATAGTCCGGCTGTCCGGATACCCCCTAATCCAGGACTCCCTCAACGGGTTCCAGCAAACCCTTGAGGTTCGAACTCTGGGGTGCGTGCAAAGTTCTTTCCCTCCTTCTGATCGACGCCCTAGCTCGCTAAGGTCTCGCGGACGAACTCAACACAGCCGAAACGCAAAGACACAAGGTTTATACTGGTTCGGGCCACCGATGTGGTGTAATACCCTACTCCAGTGTGGTGGTGGTGGATTGCCTCTTGGGCTGATGATGAACAGTACAAGGGGGAAGAACAGCCTCATGAGGTTGAGGTGTTCTTGTGCATGGTGAACTTGTGTGGGTGAGATGATCTTGGATCCGCTCAGGTCCGTCCTCTAATCTCTCCAGGTCTATCTCTCTCTGATCCCCTCATAGGTGATGGCTAGTCCTACTTATATAGGCCCTGGTCCTCTCCCAAAATATAGAGCGGGAAGGGAGCCAACAATGGCGGCCATTTTGAAAGGGGATAGCTAGTACAAGCTATCCTGACAAAAATGTGGTCTTCACCTGCCAAAGGTTCTGGTGGTGACGCCGTCCTGGGCTCCATAGTGACCTCCGTCGTGCCGTCCTTCTGGTCTGGATCTTGTTGCACTGATACGCAAACCTTTGCCTGATGCCTCGGTACTCCGCACCTGCGCTTGCCTCCTTAGCACCAAAGAGGAAACAAGGATGCTGCGCGTGCTGGCACCCGCCTGGTGTCGATTGTCATGGCTCACGTCACGAGGGCTTCGCGAGGTTCACCCCGCCTTGATATCTCCGCTCCTCGTGAGGCAGCCTGGTGAGGCCGCTCATGAGGAGGTCTTGCATCGTCTGCCTCAAGAGGCTTGGACCCTCACAAGGGTCTTGAATGCCTTGTTGGTGATGATGGGTCGTACAGACCTGCCAGCACAGCCACGCCATGGGCCGCAAGCACGCAAGTCTGGGGACCCCCGTTCCTTGAACGCCGACAAGTTCGCCGGAAAAAATGGATCGTGTCTGGGGTTAAACGGATGGCGTGGGTGGGGAGCATGGCAGTGGTAGACGGTTTAGGGGAGGGCGCGGCGGCGGCGGAAAGCGGTTAGGCGTGTGGCGGGCTGAGAAGATCAACCGTGTGTCAATTTTGGAGATTGAAGAAGCCCTTCTAGCCATCCATGTTGCATCAAACGGCTCACGAGAGTCGACTGGCCCAAATTGCTCCTTCAGATTGGAGGATCCACGTGGCATTCAAGGTCTCGAAGGTAGATTCCTCGTCCGCACCCGGTTTGCGGGCTCGACGCGCGCGCGACCGGCTTCCGCCGTGATAGCCACCATGGGTGCCTCCTCCACGCGGGCGGAGACGACAATGACACGCTAGTTCCTCCTCGCTGCGTGCTGGAGCACGCGCTCGTCCTCCTCTTTGTACGCTGCATGCATAGACGTGGCTCCACCAGCTGCTTGCATGCTTGGCAGCGCGGCGGCATCGCGAGGAGGTACTGCAGACGATGTGACCGGGCGAGCCTTCGGCTTCATGGCACAGGGATGGCGGCGACACGGCGGTGATGGGCGAGAAATTGTTGGCCGTAGCAGGCAGGCGCCGGCATGCGCAACGGCGACGGCATCATATTGATGAGTGCGCATATGGGACCTTAGTTTAGTTTTATATAGGGTTGGTCAAACTTAAAAGAAAACTGTACTAGTACACGTAAACATTAGACTTAGGCAGCGCTTTTATTAGTTACCACAGCCACGATATGGAATCATGTGCGTCACCGTGTCACGCTACATCCATCGAACCTTTTTGTGTGTGTGAAAACAATCGCCGAATATCACTCAACTTTTTTTCCTCAAAAAGTTCTTGATGCTACAATATTTCCATATATTTGAATTTAGCTCCAGTTCGTGTTTATTTGGATTTGGACGTTTTAGGCGCGCCCTAGTTTTTTAATACTGATCTTGTGTGTGTGACTGAGAGAGAATGTGTGTATGTGTCCATACGTGTGTTGTGGCGGAAGGGCAATGTGGAGAAGGTGTGTGTGTGATAGAGACATTGAGAGGTGTGAATGTACAAATGATCATGCATGAGTGAGATAGAGACAGATGACGATATGTTGTGTATACATGAGGGAACGGTCTTCTATTTTACTTGTGTGTGTGTGTGTGTGTGAGAGAGAGAGAGAGAGGAGCATCCGTAACACAACAACCATCTCTCTCGATTCGTCCGTCCCTCGCACGATCGCATGTAACACATTCATCAACGCGCACATGTTGCCACCCTCACCCGGCTCCTGCCGACATCTAGGCCCACACATTGCTCTCTATCTCTCACACAAAATCTCTTCGTGAATACCTTGTTTAGCATGTAGCTTTCCGTCACATACACACACATTTCTCTCCTTAGGTTTGTTTTCTCCCAATATCTGACACACACACACAGCACACACCCCCTCCCCCGAGCACACAATTCATCCCCATCCAAGGTTATATGGCGACCACTCTCGCTTGTGCTTCTCTACACCCCTGCATGCACAACACCTCAATCTTCAAAGAGGGCATCGAGGAGATCGAAGACGGCGACCACACTGTGCTAGAGAATGCGGGCCATTTGGAAGCAGGATGATGTGACGACGACTAACTGACTCCTCCCCCCACCCTCTCCCTCACGCACAAAATTACCAATCCCTCTCTCCCCTGCACAAATTTATCAATCCCTCAACCCACGAGATCCTTCCCCTCTCGTCCATGTTTTTCCAGCTCTCTCATCAAACCTGTTGTCTCTTCTCCTTCCACGTGTATAGAATCCGGATGCACATGCATCTCACGTATATTACATGTCTCAATCGTTATCACGGACCTAACTTCTTCCTCTCTCTTTCTCTCTTTATCTCTCTCTCTGTTTCGTTAGGTTTGTCTCCTACTCTCTTGTCCACATACATACAATCTTTCCCGCCCTATCTGCTCCATCTTCGCAAGCTCTCTCTGCATGTTTCATTCACACATTGGGATATGTTCAAAATTTTGCTTTTATAATGCCTGATGTAGAGTTATTGTTGGTTTTGTTGCATCCTACAAAGTAATAACTATGAAATGCATTTTGATTGTCATTTGACTGGGATTATGTGAGTTTGAGCATGTTGTGAAGTACTATAGACCTCGTATACATCTTGGAATTCGACAATGATTGTAACTATTGAATTGTATAGACCATTACATTCAAAGTCAGTAGCCTAATATATTTATTTCACAATTTCAACAAATGATTAATTAAATACATACTAAGAAAACAAATGTGTACACCCTCCGTTTTTATTTAAGTCCGCATATTAGCATTGGTCAAAGTCAAGTTTTGTAAACTCTCAGAAAGTTTATAACAAAAAATATTAACATATACAATAACAAATAAATACCATTAGATTCATTATTTGTAACACCCACAAATGTGGCTATATCTCCCACGTGTCGGGGCATGACTTAGAGGCATAGCCGCATGGTAGTTTTGTCGCAAGAGGGGTAATCTTCACACAATCCCATGTACTGAATAAGGATAGGATAAAGAGTTGGCTTACAATCGCAACTTCACACAATACATAAATATAACTTACATCATCCAGAATACAATCAAGGTCCGACTATGGAACCAAAATAAAAGAAGAAAACCCCAAATTCTAGATCCCCGATCATCCCAACTGGGCTCCACTAGTGATCAACTGGAAACGAAACAACATAATGAACAAGATCTTCATCGAGCTCCCACTTTAGCTCAGTTGCATCCTCTGCACTGGTATCATCGGCACCTGCAACTGTTTGGAAGTATCTGTGAGCCACGAGGACTCATCAATCTCACACCCGCGAGATGAAGACTATTTAAGCTTATGGGTAGGAAAAGGTTATGAGGTGGAGCTGCAGCAAGCACTAGCATATATGGTGGCTAATATACGCAAATAAGAGCGAGAAGAGAAGCAAAGCACGGTTGAGAAGCTATAATGATCAAGAAGTGATCCTGAAACTACTTACGTTCAAGCATAACACAAGAACCATGCTCACTTCCCAGACTCCTCTGAGAAGGGACCATCACGGCTACACACGCGGTTGATGTATCTTAATTAAGTTAAGTTTCAAGTTCTCTACAACCAGACATCAACAAATTCCCATCTGCCCATAACCGCAGGCACGGCTTTCGAGATTTCAAAACCCTGCAGGGGTGTCCCAACTTAGCCCATCACAAGCTCTCACGGTCAATGAAGGATATTCCTTCTCCCAGGAAGACCCGATCAGACTCGGAATCCCGGTTACAAGACATTTCGACAATGGTAAAACAAGACCAGCAAGACCGCCCGATTCGCCAACATCTCGATAGGAGCTGCACATATCTCGTTCTTAGGGCAACACCGGATGAGACATCCAACAAGTAAAACCAAACCTCAAGTTTCCTCGAGGTGGCCCCGCAGTCTACTCGGTTCGGACCAACACTTAGACAAGCACTGGCCCGGAGGGGCTTAAAATAAAGATGACCCTCGGGCTGGCCGACTCGACGGAAGGGTAGGTGTTGGTGAGGCAAATGGTAAAACCAAGGTTAGGCCTTGCTAGAGGAGTTTTATTCAAAGCGAACTGTCAAGGGGTCCCCATAACACCCAACCATGTAAGGAACGCAAAATCAAGGAACATAACACCGGTATGATGGAAAACTAGGGCAGCAAGAGTAGAACAAAACACC
>NW_025236941.1:0-4968 GCF_018294505.1 Triticum aestivum | reverse complement strand
GAGAGAGAGAGAGAGAGAGAGAGAGAGAGAGAAGGGTGGCTGAACTCCCCTAGCAGTTCATCGTCCTAGCCAAGAGCAGACCCTCGAGAGGCTGTTCTTCCCTGTATTGTTCATCATCATCAGCCCGAGAGGCAATCCACCCGCCACACACTGGAGTAGGGTATTACACCACAATGGTGGCCCGAACCAGTATAAACCCTGTGTCTCTTGTGTTGTTCTTTCAGTAGTTTAGATCCTTGCGAGACGGAGAGGTAGAGGGCATAATCTCCGCCGCACCCCAGAGTTCGAACCTTAAGGGTCTGCCGGAACCCGAAATCCGACAACTTGTTTTTGTTGGGGAGTACTTGGAGTGTCTTGTTGTTGTGGGTGATCAGCCCACGAAGCATCCTGAGCAATTGGCGTCAGAGGACAACCAATGCTGATGAGTTCGCTGTTCGCGAGAACGGGCGATGATACCAAGTTGTGTTCGATCTGAGGAAAAACTACATCATCTTCAACATTGTCATGGTGACCAATGTCTTCAGCAGCGGTGGGGTCAACTGCTGGAATGTTTTCAGCTTCATGATCCTCTGTGGAAGCAGGCTCATGAACAATCATTCGTCGTTCTTGTTGTTCAGATGCAGGGCGAACCATTGAGATAGGTTCAACAACTAAGGGCTCTGTGAGAGCAGCCCGATCCTTCTTGGTTTTGCGCTTCTTCTTGGAGGGAGCAGCATCAGAGGCTTCAGGATTTTTCCTTTTTCTAGCTTCAGCCTCGGCAGCCCTTGTCTTCTTCAGTTCTGAAGCGGTTGACTTAACCTTTGGCTTCAAGCCGGTCATGCTGCTTGGGAAGACTATGCGTGGCTCTTCCCGCCTTAAAGGTGCAGATTGATCAGTTGACAGCTTCTTCTTCTTTGCATCCATTCTGGGGTCGATGCCAGGACGACCAAGAGCCTTGCGCTTCTCAGCCTCATTGTAGGCTTGCACACACTTGTCAGCCAGGCTCTTCATGCACTCACGAGAACATTTAGCTTCTTCATGCTTCTTGAGAAAGGCTTCTTTGAGCTCATGCAGCATGATCTTGAAGTTTTCGACATCTTGCACGCTGAGCTTTGCCACATGCTTCTTGAACTGAGCTTTCTCATAATCGATCTTGTGCTTCAGTTCAACGATGCGCTGAGCAAGTGCTAGCTCAGAAGCAATGGCGCCATTGAAGGAGACACTAAGGCCAATGGGAAGTTGCAGATCTTCAAAGCTGAGATTTGGGGTGTCAAACCACTCATCAATGAAGTTATGGATGATTGCCACATCAAAGAGAGGCAAATCATTGAAGATCTTTGCTTCTTCCTTGCTCTTGATCAGTTGCTCAAGAGCGTCATCTGAATATCTTCATCGCTGGATAGATCAATGTGCTCTTCTCGCAGAATGGCAGCAGGAGTCAATGTCTGATCAGTATTCTTGACGATTTTCTTTTTCTTCTCCGTCTTCTTGGAGATACGTGATAGATCTTCAGACTGCACACTATCTTCAGGAGGTGCAGTGGCCAGTGGCTTCGCATGTGAAACTTTAGGAGGAGCAGCTGACCTTGAAGCTTTAGTCTTCTTCTGCTTCTGCAGTTTTGGAGTGGGAGCAGGGGCTTCATCAGAATCAGCATCATCTGCAGGTCGATCCACATCTGCCCCTTGAACCTTGATATGAGTAATGAGACCTTCCAAGTCATAGAAGGGCCCAACTAGATTTTGTTCAGCTTCGCGTGTGCCATCGGCACGAGGCGCGGAGGGACCAAGGTTGAAGTCTAACCCCCAAGATTTCTTGTTCTCCTTGGCTGAGTTCTTCACAAACTGAAAGTTGCGTTTGAACAGATTGTCTTCGTGACACCAGAGTAAAGATGATGGGTCTGCATCAGCTGGTTGTGGCCCACGGACCATGCAAGGATAGAAGCCTTGCTCAATGGCTACAGCTCTGGACCTGGGTGGAAGATTTCTGTACAAAATATCTCCCCATGGTCGCTTGATGGCATTTTTCTCTGCATATTCCTGGGTCATGAATCTGTGCTTGTACCACTGTTCTGCCCAATATCTTCGAATTCACTGGATTCGAGTCTTGCGCTGATTATAATCCTCTTCAGGATCTGTCTTGTAAAGCTCTGAGAGGTCATCAGGCAAATCTCTTGATGTTCCCCCACGTCGCTGTCTGCCACCCTTCCTTACTGATTTCTCTGCAGCCATGAACTTCAAACTGAATGGCTTCAACATGTTCAAAGGCTTCAAAGGCTTTCGCTTGCTGGACAAATAGGAACTGGCTTCGGGGGAGTTAATGTGATGCTGTAAGAATTCTGCAGACGATGCAGACTATGAGAACCAAGGGATTCTCCCACGGACATGTACCTGTGACAGCATTAGAGATGCAAGGGAAAGGGAAGAGGTCATATGCATTCTCACAAGATTTTGAAGATAAATCAGTTTGAAGACATTGACCTCATGATGCGAAGACATTCACTTATATATTGAGAGTTGGTTCCAGATTTGTACGAATCCGCGAATAAGTACAAGTGAGGAATCTAACTAGATATGAAGCTTAAGTGAATATACTAGGCAGTATGAGATGCAGACAGGATAGATCTAACATTGTATAGGCAGAAACCTATTTTGGTAAACAGGATGAATCTTTGAGGATCAAAAAGACGGTAAAAATAGAGTTGTATTTACCACGCGAAGAACTGCTAGATGGGAAGAGTAGGAGACCGAGCAGTTCAATCCACCGTGCCCTAACTTGGCGACGGAGGACACCTACGGCGACGGCGGAGAGGACGATGTCCGTGGCCGGCGTGAGGACGGCGTCGGAGAAGTCGCGGCAGCTAAGCGCTTCGTCGCCGGCGTCGTCGAGAGCTAGTGATGGCGCTAGGGTTTTGACGAGGTGGAGAGGTGGAAGAAGGTTTTCTTTACTGCAGGGGACATGTATTTATAAGGAAGTGTGCGGCACAGCGCAATTACGCAGGTGCCCCTGGCGGTTCACATCTAAGGGGCACGTGGCAAGCATGCAACATACTCAGAGTTGTCTCACGTTCCCACGCCCGCCAGGTTTGTCGGATGGTCGTTCCGGCTTCTCCGGATTTCAGGCAATAAGGATAGAGCATTTAAAATAGACTTATTGTTTGTCTCTGTGTCTTCTGCTGACAAGGATGCAGAGAAGACATTCGACAGTTTCAATAGAATGCATATGATTTGGACAAATAGAGTTTGAGATAGAAAGCATAGAGAGATTAGGGTCCGATCACATTCACTTAGTTCAAAAGATTCCAACAAGGAAGACATAGCTATAAGTGAATGCTGTAGAGGACAGAACACTAAAAGGTATATATCATGAGATAATCAAATCAACATAGTGAAGATAATCATGAAAGCAGGTAGAAATTGAAGACAAATCAAATGTGAAGACATAGCAAATGTAACGCCATGAGTGAAACACTTCAAACAGAAAAATTTGGTGGTGGCGTTACCCACCGTATAGGAAGTATTAGACCCAGACACGACGCACAATTATCGTGACGCTCCGAAGTCAAATTCCACGTTAATGTATTCACACTCAGAATGTAAGTCTTCATTGATTGAAGATATACTTTACTTCGTGTGTTGCACATCTAAGTCATCAACATGCATAAGTGTTAGGATGTGTGCCTGATCACAGGACATTTGAGGATTCCAAGATATTTAGCTCACACCGTAACTTGCAAAACCTTTTCTCATCCAAGGGCTTTGTGAAGATATTTGCCAATTGCTCTTCAGTGTTGACGTGAATGATATCAATATCTTTCTTCATGACATGATCTCTGAGGAAGTGATGACGAATTTCAATGTGCTTTGTATTCGAGTGCTGGACTGGGTTGTTGGCAATCTTGATGGCGCTTTCATTGTTGCAGAAGAGAGGTACTTGTTTCAGATTGATGCCATAGTCCTTGAGAGTTTGCTTCATCCATAGAAGCTGAGCGCAGCAAGATCCAGCAGCAATGTATTCAGATTCAGCAGTTGAGAGTGATACACAGTTTTGCTTCTTTGAAGACCAACAGACAAGTGATCGTCCCAGAAAGTGACATGTGCCTGATGTAGACTTGCGATCCACCTTGTCACCAGCATAATCAGCATCCGAGAATCCAAGCAGATCAAATTCTGAGCCCTTTGGATACCATAATCCTAGTGTTGGGGTGTAAGCCAAATATCGAAGAATTCGCTTCACAGCTAAGTGATGTGATTCCTTTGGTACCGCTTGGAATCAAGCACACATGCAAACACTAAGCATAATATCTGGCCTAGATGCACATAGGTAAAGTAAAGAACCAATCATGGAGCGGTATACCTTTTGATCGAACTCTTTACCATTGTCATTGGGACCCAGATGGTGTTTGGCTGGCATTGGCGTCGTGTAACCTTTGCAATCTTGCATTCCGAACTTCTTCAGGCAATCTTTGAGGTATTTTTCTTGAGATATGAAGATGCCATTCCTTTGCTGACGAATTTGAAGACCAAGGAAGAACTTCAGATCACCCATCATGGACATCTGATATTGCTCTTGCATCATGTATCCAAACTCATCACTGTATTTCTGATTCGTGCAACCGAAGATAATATCATCCACATAGATTTGACACACAAACAGTTCACCATCATATGTCTTCGTGAAGCGTGTGGGATCGAGGGATCCAGGTTTGAAGCCTTTGCTCTTCAGGAAGTCTTTGATCGTATCATACCAAGTGCGAGGAGCTTGTTTGAGGCCATACAATGCTTTGTTTAGCTTGTACACCATATCAGGATGTTTTGGATCTTCAAAGCCAGGTGGTTGAGCGACGTATACTTCTTCTTCAATCTTGCCGTTGAGAAAAGCACTCTTCACATCCATTTGATATAGCAGGATGTTGTGATGATTTGCATAGGCTAGCAGTATCCCAATAGCTTCAAGCCTAGCCACAGGAGCAAATGTTTCATCGAAGTCAAT
>NW_025236940.1:0-4970 GCF_018294505.1 Triticum aestivum | reverse complement strand
GGGTCGGGGGCAAGCGCGCCGGGGTCGGGGGCGAGTGCCTGGGTCGGGGGCGAGCACCGGCGCCGTGGTCAGGGGCGAGGGCCGGGTCGGGGGTGAGCGCCGGGGTTGGGGTCGGGGGCGAGGGCAGGGTCGGGGGCGAGCGCCGGGGTCAGGGGCAAGCGTCGGCGCCGGGGTCGGGGGCGAGCGACGAGGGAAGAGAGAGTGGGGATTTGAGGGGAAAAGGCGGGATGAAGCAGCAGCGCGTTTGGACAAAACGCGCTGCTACTACCTTCAGTAGCTGTAGCGGTTTATATGAAATGCGCTACTACTACCTTCAGTAGTTGCAGCGGTTTATAAGAAATGCGCTACTACTACTGCCAGTTTTCCTTTTTCTTTCCCTTTATTTTCTCCCACTTTTATTTCCCGAGAGCAGTGAACGAAGGGAGGGCGATATATATTGCATCATTTGACGGTTAAATATGTATGCAAAATAGGAACATATATATTACATCATTTGACCGATAACATACGGTTCCTCAGCGCTGACGTTTTCGTTTTTGAGTCAGCTTCTTTCCCTTCTTGTTCATTGAAGAATAATTGAGCCCCTCATTGTGACTTTGCCTTTTCCATGGAGTACGATTTTTCTTAGGTAATGTAGTATTGATTCTTCTTTTGACGTATACTTCATCATCATCGTCATCTTCCCTCATTGGGTTGCCGTACTGATCATAGTCTTCCTCGTTGGCGACTCCATCCATTCCAATGATGTTCCTTTTGCCTCTCCTCATGACAACACGACTGGGATTGCATGGGTCGGTTATGAAGAAGCATTGTGTCACGTGCTTAGCGTGTACCCATGGCTCGTTTTTGGCGATAGCGTTCACGGTAGCGCTCTTGGCGTCGGGTATACTCATGGTAGTAAAAATCCGGTTTTCTCTTTCGACATTCTTTGCCCATCTGACACGGAACATCGTCGTGTTGTGCAGTCCAGAGTAGTCAAGCTCCCAGATCTCCTCGACCCTTCCATAAAATCGTTCAGTTGCACCGTTGTCGCTGCCGGTCATGCATTCCATCGTCACCCCTGAGTTCTGATCATCACTGTCCATATCTTTGGCCTCCGTGTAGAACATGTATCCATTGATATCATATGCCTGATAGGTTACGAGGTTGGGCAAGGGGCCATGTGCTAAGGCGTATATGAGCAATCCGTCCTTAGAGCCCTCCACCGGGGGATTAGCAATAATATGCTCTTTGAACCAATGCAGGAAAGTGGAGTTGTGCTCTCTAGTAACTTCAGCGTTCATCCTGCATACCCCCCGGTCATGATACTTCTTTGCGATAATTTCTTTGTGCATTGCCATGAAAGGATCTACCTCGTCTAGGTGTTGTAGCACTACCAAGTTTGCTCTGTCAAAGTCGTTGCGTCGATCTGAGTATGCCACGTGCAGTTCCCTGCGACCGTTGCAGTGACCATCTCCTTCAAGCCTCCCATCGTGCTTGTTAACGGGCAAACCAACACTAACACCAGGCGGCTGGTCTGCGCCATATAGAAAATTCTCACAGAAAGAGATGCACTCTTGTGCCAAATAGCCCTGGACGATGCTTCCATCCGGACGGGACATGTTACGTACAAATCCTTTGATGATCCCATTCATCCTCTCAAACGGCATCATGTTGTGCAGGAATGACGGCACCAGGTCTATTATGTCATCCATAATATGGACACACAGATGCACCATCACGTCAAAGAACGCGGGCGGGAAGTACATCTCAAGCTCATTCAGTATCACAACGATCTCTTCCTGTAGCCTTCGGAGCTGCTTCACATCGACTTTCGAGAGATGACATCGAAAAAGTTGCAGAGACCAATAAGCGTGTCACGGACGTGCTTGTCCATTATCCCTCTAAGGGCAACAGGTAGTATCTGCGTCATCATCATATGACAGTCATGAGACTTCATCCTGCTGAACCTTTTCTTGTCCGTGTCTAGATATCTGCTTATCTTGCCACAGTAACCGGAACTAACTTTGACTCTGGTAAGGCACTTAAAGAATTGATTGATCTCAGCCTGACTTAAGGTGAAGCAAGAAGGGGGGCAATAATCCTCTTTCTTTATTTTCTTGCCCTTCTTCTCCCGTGCCTCTGTCTCCGTCTCTGTCTCGTCTGACATTTTACGGGGCGGCATGTGCAGATCTTCCCTGATTTTCAAATCTTGCAAGTCTTTTCTTGCCTTCGGCGCATCCTTGGTCTTATCCGGCATGTTCATCAGTGTTGCGAGCAAGCTCTCAAGGACATTCTTACAGGGGGGGAGGTTGTCCATAACGTGTCTAACTCCTCTTGAAGTAGCCCCAGATACAAATTAATATTATTTCCTGGTTGTTTCGGCCCTTGAATAAGCATGCTCATGTGAATGTACTTCGATTTCATGCACAACCAGCGGGAGGTTGTACATCCATACAAACACGGGCCATGTGCTATGGTTGGTGTTCTGGTTGCCAAACGGATTCATGCCATCGGTACACGCGCCGAGCACGATGTTCCTTGCATCACATTCAAAATACCGATAGAAGTTGTTTAACGCTCTCCACTGGCTTCCATCCTTCACGTGTCTCAGCTTCGGATCATCTCCATCGTCGGGCTTCTTCCTCTCCGCGTGCTAGCGCATTAGCTTTGCTTCCTTCGGATCTACAAAATACCTCTGGAGACGGGGAGTGATCGGTAAGTACCATACAACTTTCTGGGGACATTTCTTCCCGGCCTTCTTGTATCGAGAAGCATTGCACACCGGACAACTTGTTTTTTCCGCGTGCTCCTCCCGATAAATTATGCAATCGTTGATGCATGCATGGTATCTAACGTGTGGCAGATCAAGAGGGCACACGATCTTCTTGGCCTCATCAACACTAGTAGGACATGGATTACCCGCGGGAAGAACATCCTTTAGGTACTTGAGATGCTCATCGAGGCTAGTGTCGGTCCATTTGTTTTTAGCCTTCGTCTTCAGGAGTTGGAGCGTGAAACTCAAGCGGGTAACCTCAGGGTTGCACCATCATACAATGGAGTGTTCGAGTCTACCACCAGTTGCTCCAGCTTAGCCTCCTCTCTAGAAGCAGCTCTCTCAGTACTCGTCTCCTTGCGAAGCAATGCTTGAACATGAGGGTCCCGCACGATAAAACTTAGTACCGACGAACTCTGCTGCGTGGAGTCCATGTCGTTCTCTCCGCCGCCATGTCCGTCCCCTTCTCCTCCGCCATGTCCGGCCCCTTCTCCGCCGCCATGTCCGGCCTCTTCCCCGCCGCCATTATCGATCATCTCTTCGTCTTGCCCCGTGTCATCATTGCCTGCCCCGTCGGCATCCTAAACATCGTCATCCTCATCTTCAGTTATCCACCGAGTATAGCCATCCATGAAACCAGTCATGAGCAGGTGCGCTTCGACACGACCATCGTCATGGGGGTCGAGCCAAACTAGTCCTTTGCATTTTCGACACGGACATAAAACCTCTGTCCGGTTATTTTCTTTCATGTCCTGCACCGCCGACCACAACCACCTGTCCACCATCGTTCCACTGACCATCGTCAACTCTGCACGGTAATAATAAACAAATTGATTATAAAAATGCGTGCATGCATCAAAGTCATACAAAAATTCGGCATGACCTTCCCTAAAAATAGGACATATATGGATCTAGAGTTTGCCCGGAATTCGCCGAAACGGAAATAAATCGACATTTCAGCAAAACATAGGCAACTCAAAAGCACAATTTGGCGTCAACTCATGCCACACACACAATTTCCACAAACATATCACACACACATAAACATATTTTCATTTTGCAAAAGCATGAAATTTTCATCACCTCTGTCTCGAGATCGAGCACACGGTGGGAGATGGTGTTGTAGGGAGATCAAAAGTGCACAAAGCTCTTCTTGACAAAGATAGATCTAGTTAGGGGGCAAATAGGTCACTTAACTAAATCCTACATCTACCTAGCTACCTAATTTGGGAGGAGACAACTTCAACTAGTGGAGGGGAAAGGAAAAAGAGAAAGGAGATGCATTAATGGAGGTGGTGTAGTTAGGTAGGAGTAATGAAGAGAGAGAAAGGTAGATACAAGAGAGAGAGTAATGGGGAGAAGTATTGAGGAAGAAGAAGAGTGAGAGTGGGAGCATGTGGGAGGTAGGGGAAAGGGAAGAGGGGAGGGGGAGGGGAGGGGAGGGTGGGGAAAAGGTGATGGGTTGGTGCAGATTAGCAATAGCGCGGGAGTTAAAATGCGCTGCTGCTAAGGAAGTAGCAGCAGCGCGCTTTGGGCAACGGCGCTACTGCTAACCGGGACAAAAAATTGTGCCAATTTGAAATTTAGCAGCAGCGACCTCAGAAAAAGCGCGCTACTACTACATCCATAGCAGTAGCGCGGATCGCGGCACCGCGCTACTGCTAAATGGAGTTTGGTGGACACCGCCGGTCGATATTTGTAGCAGCGTGGTTTACACCGAGCGCGCTACTGCTAAAAACTTATCAGTAGCGAGTTTCCCGCACACGCGCTACTACTAATTAGCAGCAGCGCTCCTTTTTGAGCCACGCTGCTGCTAAGATTCTGTGTATAGGCTTTTCCTTAGTAGTGTTAGTAGGCTGCACGCTCGTGTTGGTGCTCCGCTCTCCGATTTCCTAAAGCGAAAAAGTAAAAAAGAAAATGCGACTCAACACTTAGCATAATGGCGGTCGGAGAGAAGGAGGAGCGGCGCCGCCAGCGACCCCGGAAGCAAGCAGAGGTTCGAGGTCGGGAAACCCCATTCCCTTCCTCTACTTATCCATCCCATAATAGTTACTTAATGCAATTTCCTTTTCTTACGGAAAACCATAGTCTGATTACCGTGTAGAAGTGCACGCTCTAGCCAATGCAACCAAAATACCGATCTTATGGAAGAGACTGGATAGCACATTATACGTCAACACTCCCTCTCACGTGTGGCTCCCTCAGGCCTAAACGT
>NW_025236939.1:3852-4970 GCF_018294505.1 Triticum aestivum | reverse complement strand
TCTGACACGTAAATGCACCCCGGGGTTCATCAATCATGGAAATCACTCTGGGACCCCAAAAAACTGAGTAATAGTCGACAGAATGGGCCAGAATCGGCCAAAACTGTGACTGCTGATAACCGACATTTAAGCGCACCTTGGGGTTCAATAACTATGGAAATCGCTTTGGGATCCCAAAACGGTGAGTAATAATTCACGAAACGGGTCAGAATTGGCCAAAACTGTGAGGGTTGACGACGGGAACGTAAACGTACCCCAGGGATCGTCAATCATGGAAATCGCTCCGGGACCCCACAACGGTGACTAACAGTGCAGAAAACGTACCAGAATCGGCCAAAATTGTGAGTGTTGATGACCGACACGTAAATGCACCCTGGTGTTCATCAATCGTGGAAATCACTTTGGGACCCCAAAACTGAGTAATAGTCCAGGAAACGGGCCAGAATTGGCCCAATCTGCGAGTCTTGACGACCAGCACGTAAGCACATCTTGGGGTTCGACAAGCATCGAAATCGCTTTGGGACTGCAAAACGGTGAGTAATAGTCCATGAAAGAGCCCTGAATCGGTAAAACCTAGGGTTATTGATCAACGATACATAAACGCACCCCGGGTTTCATTAATCATGGAAATTGCTCATCGAACTGAAATCAGTGAGTAATAGTCCATGAAGAGGGCAAAAATCGGCCAAAAGTGCAAATGTTGATGACCGACACATAAACACACCGGTGTTCGTCGGTCGTGGAAATCACTACGTGAGCCCAAAACTGAGTTATAGTCCAAGAAATGGGCCGGAATCGGCGGAAACTGCGATTGTTGATGACCGATACTTAAGCGCACCTTGGGGTTCGACATCCATGGAAATCGCTTAGGGACCCCAAAAATGTGAGTAATAGTCCACGAAACGGCCCAGAATCGACAAAAACCACGAGTGTTGATGACCGACACTTAAACGCACCATGGGGTTTGTTAATCGTGGAAATCACTCCGGGACCCCAAAACAGTCAGTAATAGTCCACGAAACGGGCCAGAATTGGCCAATACTATGAGAGTTGATGACCAACACGTAAGTGCACCTTGGGGTTCAACAACTATGGAAATCTCTTCGTGACCGCAAAAC
>NW_025236939.1:0-3707 GCF_018294505.1 Triticum aestivum | reverse complement strand
GGCCAGAATCGTCAAAAACCGCGAGTGTTGATGTCTGACACGTAAACGCACCCCGGGGTTCGTTAATCATGGAAATCACTCTGGGACCCCAAAAAAGTGAGTAATAGTCGACAGAACGGGCCAGAATCGGCCAAAACTGTGACTGTTGATGACCGACATGTAAGCGCACCTTGGGGTTCAATAACTATGCAAATCGCTTTGGGATCCCAAGACGGTGAGTAATAGTTCACGAAACGGGTCACAATTGGCCAAAACTGTGAGGGTTGACGACGGGCACGTAAACGCACCCCAGGGATCGTCAATCATGGAAATCGCTCCGGGACCCCACAACGGTGAGTAACAGTGCAGAAAACGTACCAGAATCGGCCAAAATTGTGAGTGTTGATGACCGACACGTAAATGCACCCCGGTGTTCATCAATCGTGGAAATCTCTTCGGGACCCCAAAACTGAGTAATAGTCCAGGAAACGGGCCAGAATCGGCCCAATCTGCGAGTCTTGTCGACCAACACGTAAGCACATCTTGGGGTTCAACAAGCATCAAAATCGCTTTGGGACTGCAAAACGGTGAGTAATAGTCCATGAAAGAGCCTTGAATCGGTAAAACCTAGGGTTATTGATCAACGATACATAAATGCACCCCGGGTTTCGTTAATCATGGAAATAGCTCATGGAACTAAAATCAGTGAGTAATAGTCCATGAAGCGGGCAAAAATCGGCCAAAACTGCAAATGTTGATGACCGACACATAAACACACCGGTGTTCGTCGGTCGTGGAAATCACTACGTGAGCCCAAAACTGAGTTATAGTCCAAGAAACGGGCCAGAGGCGGCCGAAACTGCGATTGTTGATGACCGATACATAAGCGCACCTTGGGGTTCGACATCCATGGAAATCGCTTTGGGACCCCAAAAATGTGAGTAATAGACCATGAAACTGGCCAGAATCGACAAAAACCATGAGTGTTGATGACCGACACTTAAACGCACCATGGGGTTTGTTAATCGTGGAAATCACTCTGGGACCCCAAAACAGTCAGTAATAGTCCATGAAACGGGCCAGAATTGGCCAATATTATGAGAGTTGATGACCAACACGTAAGCGCACCTTGGGGTTCAACAACTATGGAAATCGCTTCGTGACCGCAAAACGGTGAGTAATAGTCCATGAAACGGGCCAGAATCGTCAAAAACCGCGAGTGTTGTTGTCTGACACGTAAACGCACCCCGGGGTTCGTTAATCATGGAAATCACTCTGGGACCCCAAAAAAGTGAGTAATAGTCGACAGAACGGGCCAGAATCGGCCAAAACTGTGACTGTTGATGACCGACATGTAAGCGCACCTTGGGGTTCAATAACTATGCAAATCGCTTTGGGATCCCAAAACGGTGAGTAATAGTTCACGAAACGGGTCAGAATTGGCCAAAACTGTGAGGGTTGACGACGCGCACGTAAACGCACCCCAGGGATCGTCAATCATGGAAATCACTCCGGGACCCCACAACGGTGAGTAACAGTGCAGAAAACGTACCAGAATCAGCCAAAATTGTGAGTGTTGATGACCGACACGTAAATGCACCCCGGTGTTCATCAATCGTGGAAATCACTTCGGGACCCCAAAACTGAGTAATAGTCCAGGAAACGGGCCAGAATCGGCCCAATCTGCGAGTCTTGACGACCAACACGTAAGCACATCTTGGGGTTCGACAAGCATCGAAATCGCTTTGGGACTGCAAAACGGTGAGTAATAGTCCATGAAAGAGCCCTGAATCGGTAAAACCTAGGGTTATTGATCAACGATACATAAACGCACCCCGGGTTTCTTCAATCATGGATATTGCTCAGGGACCTGAAATCGGTGAGTAATAGTCCATGAAGCAGGCCAAAATCGGCCAAAACTGCAAATGTTGATGACCGACACATAAACACACCGGTGTTCGTCGGTCGTGGAAATCACTATGTGAGCCCAAAACTGAGTTATAGTCCAAGAAACGGGCCAGAATCGGCCGAAACTGCGATTGTTGATGACCGATACATAAGCGCACCTTGGGGTTCGACATCCATGGAAATCGCTTTGGGACCTCAAAAATGTGAGTAATAGACCATGAAACGGGCCCGAATCGACAAAAACCATGAGTGTTGATGACCGACACTTAAACGCACCATGGGGTTTGTTAATCGTGGAAATCACTCCGGGACCCCAAAACAGTCAGTAATAGTCCACGAAACGGGCCAGAATTGGCCAATACTATGAGAGTTGATGACCAACACGTAAGCGCACCTTGGGGTTCAACAACTATGGAAATCGCTTCGTGACCGCAAAACGGTGAGTAATAGTCCATGAAACGGGCCAGAATCGTCAAAAACCGCGAGTGTTGTTGTCTGACACGTAAACGCACCCCGGGGTTCGTTAATCATGGAAATCACTCTGGGACCCCAAAAAAGTGAGTAATAGTCGACAGAACGGGCCAGAATCGGCCAAAACTATGACTGTTGATGACCGACATGTAAGCGCACCTTGGGGTTCGATAACTATGCAAATCGCTTTGGGATCCCAAAACGGTGAGTAATAGTTCACGAAACGGGTCAGAATTGGCCAAAACTGTGAGGGTTGACGACGGGCATGTAAACGCACCCCAGGGATCGTCAATCATGGAAATCTCTCCGGGACCCCACAACTGTGAGTAACAGTGCAGAAAACGTACCAGAATCGGCCAAAATTGTGAGTGTTGATGACCGACACGTAAATGCACCCCGGTGTTCATCAATCGTGGAAATCACTTCGGGACCCCAAAACTGAGTAATAGTCCAGGAAACGGGCCAGAATCGGCCCAATTTGCGAGTCTTGACGACCAGCACGTAAGCACATCTTGGGGTTCGACAAGCATCGAAATCGCTTTGGGACTGCAAAACGGTGAGTAATAGTCCATGAAAGAGCCTTGAATCGGTAAAACCTAGGGTTATTGATCAACGATACATAAACGCACCCCGGGTTTCTTCAATCATGGATATTGCTCACGGACCTGAAATCAGTGAGTAATAGTCCATGAAGCGGGCCAAAATCGGCCAAAACTGCAAATGTTGATGACCGACACATAAACACACCGGTGTTCGTCGGTCGTGGAAATCACTACGTGAGCCCAAAACTGAGTTATAGTCCAAGAAACGGGCCAGAATCGGCCGAAACTGCGATTGTTGATGACCGATACATAAGTGCACCTTGTGGTTGGACATCCATGGAAATCGCTTTGGGACCCCAAAAATGTGAGTAATAGACCATGAAACAGGCCAGAATCGACAAAAACCATGAGTGTTGATGACCGATACTTAAACGCACCATGGGGTTTGTTAATCGTGGAAATCACTCCGGGACCCCAAAACAGTCAGTAATAGTCCACGAAACGGGCCAGAATTGGCCAATACTATGAGAGTTGATGACCAACACGTAAGCGCACCTTGGGGTTCAACAACTATGGAAATCGCTTCGTGACCGCAAAACGGTGAGTAATAGTCCATGAAACGGGCCAGAATCGTCAAAAACCGCGAGTGTTGTTGTCTGACACGTAAACGCACCCCGGGGTTCGTTAATCATGGAAATCACTCTGGGACCCCAAAAAAGTGAGTAATAGTCGACAGAACGGGCCAGAATCGGCCAAAACTGTGACTGTTGATGACCGACATGTAAGCGCACCTTGGGGTTCAATAAC
>NW_025236938.1:0-4970 GCF_018294505.1 Triticum aestivum | reverse complement strand
TCGCTTCAGCTCGGGTGCATTCTCCGGAGCACCGTCTCGATCAACACCCAGAACCTTAGGCATAAGGACCATGGGAATTTGCGCAACCTCCTCTTCACGAAGCTGCACGAACGATACAAGTTCCCCGCCAAATTTGAAAACACACGCCTCTCAGGGAATAAAGTGAACAGTGCCGCCCTCACGAGGATGAGCACGGCCCTGTCTACTTGGAGAAGCGCGGTGAAGAGAATGATTGATAAAGGTGATAGTTATGAGAAGATCAAGGTGAAAAATCCTTCGATCAGCGAAGATGACTACAAGGAGTTCAAGATCAAGTGCGAGAGCAGGGCAACCTCCGAATCAAGTTAGTGGGGGAAAGAAATGCGGGAGTTGAACTTAGGGGAACACAAACTCAGTCCCGGCGGTTACAGAGTGGCGGAGCCTATATGGGACAAGGAGGACGCGGAGCGTGCCGAGCAAGGCCTACCGCCCTGCTTCGAGAAATATAGCGGTGACAAGCAGACCAGGAACTTTGTCAGGCCCCGGTACAAGGAGGACCCGATAACAAAGGAGCTTACCACGGATCCGAAGACCCGGGCGCTTGAGCTTGTTCTGGTAAGGAATACACCCCCGCGTAATTAGCTCCATATGGTTTCACTCTAATTAATCCCCAATATTTCTAAATGGTTCACGTTCCTTCCGCAGGACACTGAAAGCAGTAGCGCGGGGTCGTCTCAGAGCTCCCCTTTCGACACCCCTTTAAATAGGGCATTGAACGTAATGAAAAACAAGGATAAGCTCACTAAGCCGACGTCAGCTGGTCGTGTGGCTGACAAAGGCTTGTCCAGAAAATGGTCGTCATACTATACCGCTGGTGTGCGGAAGGAGAAAAAGACCAGCTCGGAAAGCCAGACGCGCGAGGTTGAAGCACTCAAGGTACAAGTGGGGCGGATTCCGGAGCTTGTCCAAGAGCAAGTGGAACAACAACTGGGAACGAAGCTCAACGCCATGGTGCCTACGTTGATTCATGGGCTGACGACGTGGATTGCGGGCGGCCAACAGGGGCCTCCCCCGGTTCCCAGCTTCACGGCCAGCAACTCGCACAGTGCGCAGGCGGCGCCATTGGTGTCTCCGGCGGCGCCATTGGTGTCTCCGGCGGAGGCGGTATTCGTGTCTCCGGCGCTGGCATGGGCATTGGAGCTTAATGCACCTGGGTGTACGCCGGCCGGCACCTCGCCAGCAAGCGCCCCCTCCGTCAGTTGCACGCCCGCCGTTGGCGGTGCCTCGACATTAGCCGAGCTCGACGACATCACGGTAACTAAGCCTCTCGGCCGATGACTTCATCTCCTTGCCTTTGACTGGGCATCCCTGACGCCCTACATGTTTTCACAGGGCGCCGCCGATGTTCCTTGCACTCTTCTACACTTCATGGGCGGCGAGTTGGTCGATTCGCCAAGGGCAGAATCGTTCAACCGGGCAACCCCATGTTCCACGGCAATCCGATGCCACCCATAGTGTATAGGGTTGAAGTGGTTCGGGTGTTGCCAGGCTGCGACGAGCTATTACCTCCGATTTGACCCGCTCGGGCCGACGAAGAAGATGAGATGACCCTCAGCGCCTGCGTAAACTGGCCCCTGCTTTGGCCGAAGAGCCAGATTCATTTGGGGGCGGGGGACACCACCCCATAGACAAGACCGCCAGTTGTGCCGGCGCCAAGCCATGGCAAGAACGCCGCAACGCTACCGGACCTGCCGGACATCCCTATGCCGGACATCCCTATGGCACAGGATCTGGACATCCCTATGGCACAGGATCCGGACGACGACGACAACGACGACGGTACATTTACCAATGTCGATAAGTACTTCGCCAAACATTGGTACGCTGACGAGTTCTGCGGGCCTCTTTCTCAAGAACCCAACCAAGACGACCGCAATCTAGCTGGTACGATGAAGAAATCCAATTGCAACAGGCGTCGTCTGGCGTTTAGTTCTCAGGAGATGCCTCCAGCTCCGGCCTTCACCGAGCCTCAGATAGCTGAGGTGCGAAATATTATCAGCCCCAACACGCTCAAGAAGGTAGTCTGTGAGCAAAACTCGATCCCATTACAGGAGATCAAGAAGGGATGGAAACGAAAGACTAACAAGGGCGCCGATGCGAGCCAGCCGGCACCGAGTTTGATCCGTGCTCAGGACGGGCCACCTTCACCTAAGGATATCTCGAGGAGGGTGCATGTGGTGGGTAGGGCGATGCTACCGCCAAATATGCTCAATGCTGCAACCGGTGCTATGCGGAGTGTGCACGACAGTGTTCTTTCTTTAGAGAAGCGGCGTCTCAGAGAGAATGATGTGGCATACCTGGTTTTTGTGGCCAAGGTGCCAGAGGGTAAGGGCTTTGTGGATGGCGACATCGGGGGTACGATCGTCCTACGGTTTGATGACATCTTTGCTATGTTTAACCTTCATCCGCTGCACTACACCTTCGTTTGGCTGTTTTCGCTGAGTATGGAGATGCGGATCATTAGAGACAAGACCCCGGACATCGTGATAGTCGACCCCTTCTACATGCGTGCCAAGCACTTGAGCAGCGCTGGGGACCGCCATGTTGCGAGTTCACACCTCGAAGGCGTCATTCTGGCAAACCCAGATAAGGATAACTTCCTTGTGGCTTACTTTCCCGAGTAAGTCATCCCTTAATCGCCCCATAACATATGATTTCTTAGATTTCGATCGTTCTCTTTTTCTAACATTCCGTGTTCTGTGCAGTGACACACATTGCACACTCATCCTCTTAAGCCCGAAATATTCCATGGCCACGTGTTTCGACCCGAACCGTAACTCCAAGATAGACTACACAAATGTCAAGAAAGTTCTTGATGATGTTCTCCCCGGCTACGCCAAATCTAGAGGCACCTTCACCAAGGCAGTTCGTAAGTACGGCAAGCACACCTTCTCACACAATACGAAGTTCTGCTGCGTCAACCAGCCGCCTGGCGGTCAAAAGGATGCCTACTACGCCCTCCATCACATGCGGGCGATCGTAAGGGACCATCATCACCTTCTGCTACCAGATAGTCTCAAATATTGGGCCGTGAGGTTGTCGGCAACCCAGGACGCGGACCTTAGACAAGAATTCTTTCGCATCCAGTCGGAGTTTGCAAACATCATCCATGAAGATGTCCTTCATACCTCGGGGCAGTTCTTCCGCAGATATCAACCGTCCAACAGTGAGATAGATGGAACGCTACAAATGCAGGGTGACAACGACCGCGATTTCATGACCATCACGACAGACGGCGGCTTCATCCACGCTCCTATTCGATGAGTCGAGTCGAAAGTAGTGATGTGTAGTTCTGAAACATTGATTGGCTCATGTTGTAATTAAACTTTAATGAATTCGTATGTCTCTTTGGTTTGGACAGTCGTTCAACTTAGATGTAATCGATGCTATTTATTAGTAGGACCATGAATCGTGCTATTAATGTCTTGCTTTTCTCTTTTGATCCTTTTGTTGCATACTTACATATTGCTTATGTATTGTCTGTTGTTTGGCTTGTGCATAGAGATGTCGTCGTATGTCGTGTACAAGGGTAAGGTTCCCAGAGTCTACAACGACTAGGAGGAGTGTCGGAGACAGGTTCACCGTTTCAGCGGTAACAGTTACAAAGGGTACACCACTAGGGCGGAGGCCGAATCTAGATACGCCCACTATCTAGCGGGAGAGAGGAGGGAGCGTTGGAGGAACCGGATGAAGACCAGTTTGATCACGATGATGCTCATCGTGATGACCGCAGCTCTATTCTATGTGATGGTAGTTTAGATGATCGATATCGACTTGTAATGTGAAGACAAACTCAATACTCGCGGTCTTGAGACTTGTAATGTTTTATCTTTGTTCGGTCTTTTGAATTCGGAGACTAATATGATGAATCGTATTCGGAGACTAATCTTCTATTGTATTCGATGAATCTGATGTTGCTGTGTGCTGCTGTCTATATTCTGTCCAATAATATATTTTGTAACCTGTGCAAAAATCAGAAAAGTAAAAAAAACAAATATTCATACTAATGGCGCATCACCTCCAGGTGCGCCATTAGTATGCCAAAGGATACTAATGGCGCATCACCACAGAGTGCGCCATTAGTATGACAAAGCACATGGTTTCGTATGGCCCACCGGGAGGCATACTAATGGCGCATGGTGTTACATACTAATGGCGCACAGCTTGGTGCGCCATTAGTATACCAGATACTAATGGCGCACCAATGGTGTGCCATTAGTAAAAAATACTAGTGGCGTGGTACTAATGGCGCACTGGTAGTGCGCCATTAGTAGGCAAAACCGGTGCGCCATTAGTAGGCCTTTTTCTAGTAGTGCCCCATGCACAAGGTTAATAGGCTGGAAGTCCCCCACATCCAACGCTCCGTCCTTCTTCGGCAGCAGAGTGACAAGGGATTTATTTATAGCCACCATGCTCCTTGTATCACCGTTGTAGAAGCAGCACATGGCTACCATGAAATCATCTTTTATAATGCTCCAACAAGTTGCATAAAACCTGCCTGTGAACCCATCCGTTCCTGGGACCTTATCGGGAGGCATGGCTTTGATCACATCCTCCACTTCTTGCATTGTGAATGGCTTCTTCAGGTGCGAGAGGTTGAGATTTGGCAGATCCAAGCCAGCCAAGTTGATAGTATGCTCTCTCGGGGTCAATGTACCAAACGCCGCACTATAATATGCGTCAACAGCCGATGCCACCTCCTCTTGACCCGAGTATAGCTGGCCATTATACTGTACAACCCTAATGATTATCTTCCGCTGCTTGTGACTTGCATGTTGGTGAACAGTCTCGTGTTTCCATCCCCTTCCCGCAACTGCAAGAGCCGAGATCTTTGCCTCGCGATTGTTCTTTCAAGGGAGCACAACCCTAGTAACTTCTTCTTCAAGCACCTCCTCAATTCTGTCTCCTCGTTGGAGAGCTCTCTCAAGTCC
>NW_025236937.1:0-4972 GCF_018294505.1 Triticum aestivum | reverse complement strand
GGGGTGGAAGTGGAGGGGGCGGCCGGAGGAGGAGGAGGGAGGGGCGGGGGTTTGAGGGGGAGGGGGCGGACGGAGGAGGAGGAGGGAGGGGGCAGCCGGAGAAGGAGGAGGGAGGGGCGGTGGGAGGAGGGCATTCGGAGGAGGAGGGGGAGGAGGGAGTACCTCGGCGAGGAGCAGTGCGGCGGCGGCGGACGACGGGTTCAGCGCAGCCGGACGAGAGCGAGTGAGAGGGAGAGAGGAAGCGAGAGGGAACTACACCGCTCTAGGATAAGGTAAGGCAATAGTAGCGCATTTCAGAGAAAAGTGCTACTGCTAAGGGACGTAGCAGTAGCACTGGTGGGTTACACGCACCGAGTACAAGTATAGTTGCAGCATTCTTTAGCAGAACGCGCTACTGCTAAAGTAGTAGCAGTAGCACGGTTTATTTAAACTCTCTACTACTAAGTAGCAGTAGCGCCCTGTTTTGTCAAGCGCTACTGCTAAGATGTTGTGTATAAGGTTTTCTGTAGTAGTGTTGATCCAGCAAGACGGAAGAAGTAGTTGATGAGTTCCGGCAGTACGACAGTGTGGTGACGGTGTTGGTGAAGAACAATCTCCGCAGGGCTTCGCCTAAGCACTACGGAAACTATGAAGGAGTATAAACTAGAGGGGACGGAGTTGCCGACACACGGCTTGGTGTTTCTTGATGTGTCTTGAGTGCTAGCTCTGCCCCTCTATTTATATGTTGAGCCTTGGAGTCGAAACTTGGAGTAAAAGCCTCCACAAAGTCGGTTTCACCCGAAAGGCAAGAGTCCTTCTCGGACTCCAGGGCCAGACACCAGGGTTCCCGGCGTCTGGACCCAGACGCCAGGGACCCATTCCAGCAATGTTGCAGAGACCAAATGATTTGCCCTTGGACTTGGCCATTTGAAGGTGCCTTGATGACCCACAAGTATAGGGGATCGCAACAGTTTTCGAGGGTAGAGTATTCAACCCAAATTTATTGATTCGACACAAGGGGAGCCAAAGAATATTCTCAAGTATTAGCAGTTGAGTTGTCAATTCAACCACACCTGGATAACTTAGTATCTGCAGCAAAGTATTTAGTAGCAAAGTAGTATGATAGTAATGGTAACAGTGGCAAAAGTAAAGATAGCAGTTTTGTAGTGATTGTAATAGTAGCAATGGAAAAGTAAATAAGCGAAGCACAATATATGAAAAGCTCATAGGCATTGGATCAGTGATGGATAATTATGTCGGATGCAATTTATCATGTAATAGTTATAACATAGGGTGACATAGAACTAGCTCCAATTCATCAATGTAATGTAGGCAGGTATTCCGAATATAGTCATACGTGCTTATGGAAAAGAACTTGCATGACATCTTTTGTCCTACCCTCCCGTGGCAGCGGGGTCCTAGTCGAAACTAAGGGATATTAAGGCCTCCTTTTAATAGAGAATCGGACCAAAGCATTAACACATAGTGAATACATGAACTCCTCAAACTACGGTCATCACCGAGAAGTATCCCGACTATTGTCACTTCGGGGTTGTCGGATCATAACACATAATAGGTGACTATAGACTTTCAAGATAGAATCAAGAACTCACATATATTCATGAAAACATAATAAGTTCAGATCTGAAATCATGGCACTCGGGCCCTAGTGACAAGCATTAAGCATAGCAAAGTCATAGCAACATCAATCTCAGAACATAGTGGATACTAGGGATCAAACCCTAACAAAACTAACTCGATTACATGGTAAATCTCATCCAATCCATCACCGTACAGCAAGCCTACGATGGAATTACTCACACACGGCGGTGAGCATCATTAAATTGGTGATGGAGGATGGTTGATGATGACGACGGCGACGAATCCCCCTCTCCAGAGCCCCGAACGGATTCCAGATCAGCCCTCCCAAGAGAGATTAGGGCTTGGCGGCGGCTCCATGTCATAAAACGCGATGAAACTTTCTCTCTGATTTTTTTCTCCGCGAAACGGAATATATGGAGTTGGAGTTGAGGTCGGTGAAGCAGCAGGGGGGCCACGAGACAGGGGGCGCGCCCAGGGGGAGGGGGCGCGCCCCCCACCCTTGTGGACAGGGTGTGGGGCCCCTATCCTTGATTCTTTTGCCAGTATTTTTTATATTTTCCAAAAGTTATCTCTGCACAATAAACAACACCATGGCAGTTCTGCTGAAAATAGCGTTAGTCCGGGTTTGTTTCATTCAAATCATGCAAGTTAGAGTCCAAAACAAGGGCAAAAGTGTTTGGAGAAGTAGATACGTTGGAGACGTATCAACTCCCTCAAGCTTAAACCTTTGCTTGTCCTCAAGCAATTCAGTTGATAAAATGAAAGTGATAATGAAAAACTTTTATAAACTCTGTTTGCTCTTGTTATTGTAAATACGTAAAGCCAGCATTCAAGTTTTCAGCAAAGATTATGAACTAACCATACTCACAATAACACTTAGGTCTCATGTTTACTCATATCAGTGGCATAATCAACTAGTGAGCAATAATAATAAAACTCGGATGACAACACTTTCTCAAAACAATCATAATATGATATAACAAGATGGTATCTCGCTAGCTCTTTTTGAGACCGCAAAACATAAACGCAGAGCACCTTTAAAGATCAAGGACTGACTAAACATTGTAATTCATGGTAAAAGAGATCCAGTCAAGTCATACCCAATATAAACTAATAGTAATGCATGCAAATGACAGTGTGCTCTCCAGCAGGTGCTTTTTAATAAGAAGGTGATAACTCAATATCAAAGTAAATACATAGGCCCTTCGCAGAGGGAAGCAGGGATTTGTAGAGGTGCCAGAGCTCGATTTTAAAATAGAGATGAATAACATTTTGAGCGGTATACTTTCACTGTCAATGCAACAACTATGAGATCTCGATATCTTCCATGCTACATACTTTATAGGCGGTTCCCAAACGGAATGGTAAAGTTTATACTCCCCCACCACCAACAAGCACACTCCATGGCCATCCAAGACAACGGGGTACCGTCCATACCAACAACAGTCCTGGGGGAGTTTTGTTTTAATTATTTTTATTTGCTTTGATCTTTTTGATCATGGGACTGGACATCCCGGTTACCAGCCATTTTCTCGTGAATGAGGAGCGGAGTTGATACGTCCATTTTGCATCATGCTTTTATATCAATATTTATTGCATTATGGGCTATTATTACACAATATATCTCAGTACTTATGGCTATTCTCTCTTATTTTACAAGGTTTACCATGAAGAGGGGGAATGCCGGCAGCTAGAATTCTGCCTGGAAAAGGAGCAAACATTGGAAACCTATTTTGCACAACTCCAAAAGTGCTGAAACTCCACGAAACAACTTTTTGGAATTAATAAGAATTTCTGAGCGAAAGAAATACACCAGGGGGCCCACACCCTGTCCAGGAGACAGGAGGCGCCCCCCCCTATAGGGCACGCCCCCCTATCTACTGGCCCCCCTGGTGGGCCTCCGGTGTCCATCTTCTGCTATATCATCGCTTTTACCCTGGAAAAAATCATGGGCAAGCTTATGGGACGAAACTCCGCCGCCACGAGGTATTGAAGTTGATAAAGCCAAAGTTGATGCTATTGAAAAGATGCCATGTCCCAAGGACATAAAAGGTATAGGAAGTTTCCTTTGTCATGCCGGTTTTTATAGGAGGTTCATTAAGGATTTTTCTAAAATCCCTAGGCCTCTGACTAATTTATTGCAAAAAGATATTCCTTTTGTATGTGATGATGATTGTGTAGAAGCATTTGAAACACTTAAGGAAGCTTTGATCACTGCACCTGTTGTTCAGCCACCTGATTGGAATTTACCTTCTGAAATTATGTGCGATGCTAGTGATTATGCTGTAGGTGCTATTTTAGGGCAAAGAGTTGATAAGAAATTGAATGTTATCCAGTATGCTAGTAAGACTCTTGATACTGCCCAGAGAAATTATGCTACTACTGAAAAAGAGTTCTTAGGAGTTGTGTTTTCATGTGATAAGTTCAGACCTTATATTGTTGATTCCAAAGTTACTATTCACACTGATCATGCTGCTATTAAATATCTTATGGAAAAGAAAGATGCTAAGCCTAGACTCATTAGATGGGTTCTCTTGCTTCAAGAATTTGACTTGCATATTATTGATAGAAAGGGGGATGAGAACCCTGTTGCTGATAACTTGTCTAGGTTAGAGAATGTTCTTGATGACCCACTGCCTATCAATTATAGCTTTCCTGATGAACAATTAGCGGTCGTAAATGCTTCTCGTACTACTCCTTGGTATGCTGATTATGCTAATTACATTGTTGCTAAATATTTACCGCCTAGTTTCACATACCAGCAAAAGAAAAAGTTCTTTTATGATTTAAGACACTACTTCTGGGATGACCCACACCTTTATAAAGGAGTAGATGGTGTTATTAGACGTTGTGTGCCTGAGCATGAACAGGAACAGATTCTACGTAAGTGTCACTCTGAATCTTATGGAGGACACCACGCTGGAGATAGAACTGCACACAAGGTACTACAATCTGGTTTTTATTGGCCTACTCTCTTCAAAGATGCTCGTAAGTTTGTCTTATCTTGCGATGAATGTCAAAGAATAGGTAACGTTAGTAGATGTCAAGAAATGCCTATGATTTATTCTCTTGTTATTGAACCGTTTGATGATTGGGGCTTTGATTATATGGGACCTTTTCCTGCCTCTAATGGTTATACACATATTTTAGTTGTTGTTGATTATGTTACTAAGTGGGTAGAAGCTATTCCAACTAGTAGTGCTGATCATAACACTTCTATTAAAATTCTTAAAGAAGTTATTTTTCCGAGGTTTGGAGTCCCTAGATATCTTATGACTGATGGTGGTTCACATTTTATTCATGGTGCTTTCCGTAACATGCTTGCTAAGTATGATGTCAATCATAGAATAACATCTTATCATCCGCAGTCTAGTGGTCAAGTAGAGTTGAG
>NW_025236936.1:0-4973 GCF_018294505.1 Triticum aestivum | reverse complement strand
GTCGTTGTAAGGGAAGAGGCCATTATGCGCGAGAATGCAAATCTCAGCATGTGATGTGATGATTGCTACTGAGGATGGTGGGTATGAGTCCGCTAGTGACTATGATGAGGAGACTTTGGCTCTTATTACACGTGAAGAACACGGTGGAGATGATTCTGATCATGAGACGCAATACATGGCTCCTGACGATGCTGACAGGTATGAATGTTTAGTTGCTCAACGTGTTTTGAGTGTGCAGGTCACACAAGCTGAGCAAAATCAGAGGCATAATTTGTTCCATACAAAGGGAGTTGTAAAGGAACGTTCTGTGCGCGTCATCATAGACGGAGGGAGCTGCAACAACTTGGCTAGCATGGAGATGGTGGAGAAGCTTTCTCTCACCACAAGACCACATCCATATCCTTACTACATCCAATGGTTCAACAATAGCAGCAAGGTTAAGGTAACACGTACTGTTCGTGTGCATTTTAGTATCTCTACATATGCTGATTATGTTGATTGTGATGTGGTACCTATGCAAGCATGTTCCTTATTACTTGGCAGACCATGGCAGTTTGATAAAAATTTTGTACACCATGGTAGAAAAAATCATTATACTCTTGTTCATAAGGATAAAAATATTACTTTGCTTCCTATGATTCCTGATTCCATTTTGAAAGATGATATTAATAGAGCTAATAAAGCAAAACAGGAGTAAAATAAGAGTGAAAATCAGATTGTGGCAAAAGAATTTGAGCAACAAATGAAGCCTAATAGTAAACCATCTAGTGTTGCTTCTGAAATTAAATTGAAAAGTGCATGTTTACTTGCCACTAAATCTGATATTGATGAGCTAGATTTCAGCAAATCTGTTTGCTATGCTTTTGTGTGCAAAGAGGCATTAGTTTCATTTGAGGACGTGCCTTCCTCTTTGCCTCCTGCTGTCACTAACATTTTGTAGGAGTTCGCCGACGTCTTTCCATAAGACGTGCCACCGGGATTACCTCTCATTCGAGGGACTAAGCATCAGGTTGACTTAATTCCCGGTGCATCATTACCCAACCGTGCACCATACCGTACCAATCCAGAGGAGATGAAGGAGATTATGCGTCAAGTACAGGAGCTGCTCGACAAAGGTTATATACGCAAATCCCTTAGTCCTTGTGCCGTTCCTATTATTCTAGTGCCGAAAAAGGATGGTACATCACGTATGTGTGTTGATTGTAGAGGCATTAATAATATTACTATTCGTTATCGTCATCCTATTCCTAGGCTAGATGATATGCTTGATGAATTGAGTGGCTCTACAATATTCTCCAAAGTTGATTTGCGTAGTGGATACCATCAAATTCGTATGAAATTGGGAGATGAATGGAAAACTGCATTTAAAACTAAGTTTGGTTTATATGAGTGGCTAGTCATGCCTTTTGGGTTAACTAATGCACCTAGTACTTTCATGAGATTAATGAACGAAGTTTTACGTGCTTTTATTGGACGATTTGTGGTAGTCTATTTTGATGATATACTGATTTATAGCAGATCTTTAGAGGAACATTTGGAACATTTATGTGCTGTTTTTATTGCTTTACGTGATGCACGTTTGTTTGGTAACCTTGGGAAGTGCACCTTTTGCACCGACCGAGTATCTTTTCTTGGCTCTGTTGTTACTCCACAGGGAATTGAAGTTGATAAAGCCAAGATTGAAGCTATTGAGAGTTGGCCGCAGCCCAAAACGGTCACACAAGTGAGGAGTTTTCTTGGCCTCGCCGGATTGTATAGGCGTTTTGTGAGAGATTTCAGCACCATTGCGGCACCTCTCAATGAGCTTACAAAGAAAGATGTGCCTTCTCTTTGGGGTACCGCACAGGAAGAAGCCTTCATGATATTGAAAGATAAGTTGACACATGCTCCTTTACTCTAACTTCCTGAGTTTAATAAGACTTTTGAGCTTGAATGTGATGCTAGTGGAATTGGATTAGGAGGTGTGTTATTACAAGATGGCAAACCTGTTGCATACTTTTCTGAAAAATTGAGTGGGCCTAGTCTGAATTATTCTACTTATGATAAAGAATTATATGCTCTTGTTCGGACTTTAGAAACATGGCAACATTATTTATGGCCCAAAGAATTTGTTATACACTCTGATCAAGAATCTTTGAAACATATTAAAAGTCAAGCTAAACTGAATCGTAGACATGCTAAATGGGTTGAATTCATTGAGACTTTCCCTTATGTCATTAAACACAAGAAGGGTAAAGAAAATGTTATTGGTGATGCATTGTCTCGTCGCTATACTATGCTTTCACAACTAGACTTCAAAATATTTGGTTTGGAGGCCATGAAAGATCAATATGTGCATGATGCTGATTTTAAAGATGTATTTCAGAATTGTAACGAAGGTAGAACATGGAACAAGTTCGTCGTTAATGATGGCTTTGTGTTCCGTGCTAACAAGCTATGCATTCCAGCTAGCTCGGTTCGTCTTTTGTTGTTGCAGGAGGCGCATGGAGGAGGATTAATGGGACACTTTGGCGTGAAGAAGACGGAGGACGTACTTGCTACACATTTCTTTTGGCCAAAGATGAGACGGGATGTTGAGCGCTTTGTTGCTCGCTGCACTACATGTCAAAAAGCTAAGTCACGACTCAATCCTCATGGTTTATATATGCCTTTGCCTGTACCTAGTGTTCCTTGGGAGGATATATCTATGGCCTTTGTTTTAGGTTTACCTCGAAAAAAGAAAGGAGGGATAGCATATTTGTTGTCGTGGATAGATTCTCGAAAATGGCACAGTTTATACCATGTCATAAAAGCGATGATGCTGTTAATGTTGCTGATTTGTTCTTTCGTGAAATTATTCGCTTGCATGGTGTGCCAAATACTATTGTTTCATATCGTGATACTAAATTTCTTAGCCACTTTTGGAGATGTTTATGGGCTAAGTTGGGGACTAAACTGCTTTTTAGTATTACTTGTCACCCCCAAACTGATGGACAAACTGAAGTAGTCAATAGAACATTGTCTACTATGCTTAGAGCTGTTTTGAAGAATAATAAGAAAATGTGGGAAGAATGCTTGCCTCATATTGAATTTGCTTATAATCGTTCATTGCATTCTACTACTAAGATGTGCCCTTTTGAAGTTGTGTATGGTTTCCTACCTCATGCACCTATTGATTTGTTGCCTCATCCATCTTCGGAGAAGGTTAATTTTGATGCTAAACAACGTGCTGAATTGATTCTAAAAATGCATGAGTTAACTAAGGAAAACATTGAGCGTATGAATGCTAAATATAAACTTGCTAGAGATAAGGGTAGAAAACATGTTGTGTTTGCACCTGGAGATCTTGTCTGGTTACATTTGCGTAAGGGTAGATTTCCTGATTTGCGCAAATCGAAGCTAATGCCATGTGTTGACGGACCTTTTAAGGTGATAGAGAAAATAAATGATAATGCATATAAACTTGAGCTGCCTGCAGATTTTGGGGTTAGTCCCACTTTTAACATTGCAGATTTGAAGCCTTATTTGGGAGAGGAAGATGAGCTTCCGTCGAGGACGACTTCATTTCAAGGAGAGGATGATGAGGACATCAATACCATTGTTACACCCACAGCCCCTGCTGCTATACATACTAGACCAATTACTCGAGCTCGCGCATGCCAATTAAATTACCAGGTACTTTCGTTTCTTGGTAATGATTCTAATGTTCATGAGAATATGATGCTGCCTAAATTGGATACATTTGTTTTGCTTACAAATGAAGGGCCTAGCTTGGAGAAGGATGAACATTGGAGCAAGAACAAGCATGGAGATGATGGCATGCGCAAGGGGAACAAGAACGGAGTTACAAGTGACGATTTCAGGACGTTGAAGCCACCATAATGTGTGCATGAAGCCTTGGACGAAATATACAAGATGGCACTTCATAACTTTTGTCCAGAGGCTATTCTAGATGCTGCGTCACCTTATTATTGGGCCAGGCCCATGTATTTTCGAAATACTTCAGTATCGGCTGTTTTTAGAGTCCATATGTGCGGGGAAACAAGAGATAGGGTTGGTTTCGGACCCCTTCCCCATGGGCCACGAAATTCCCCCCTTCTTCCTCCATATATACAGCCCTTAGGGCGTCGTTTAGACTTTGGGTTTTGTTTAGAGTAAAGTTTGCCATAGCTGCAACTTCGCGTACTTTGTTTGTGTTCAACGACGAGACAAAGGCGTCACAGAACCCCACCTTGATCAATAAAGCTTTCCTTTTATATTCGCAATATCCAGATTACAATCTTAGTGTTTTGCTTATTCTTCGTTTGCCTGCAGGAAATAGACCTTCGTGGTCAGGTTGATCGTGCTCCGGCGTGGTCAATAACCTCTTGGAGTTGGTTTAGCGATTGCTAAGGCGCGACGACCTCGCACGTTCGTAGTCGGATCGTCAAAGTCGACTTCCTCCAAAACGACTCATCGAAAGACGGGACACCTTTGCCTCTATCATTTCGTTTCTTGGTAGTGATTCTAATGTTCATGAGAATATGATGCTGCCTAAATTGGATACATTTGTTTTGCTTAGAAATGAAGGGCCTAGCTTGGAGAAGGATGAACATTGGAGCAAGAACAAGCATGGAGATGATGGCATGCGCATGGGGAACAAGAACAGAGTTACAAGTGATGATTTCAGGACGTTGAAGCCACCATAATGAGTGCATGAAGCCTTGGACGAAATATACAAGATACTACTTCATAACTTTCATCCAGAGGCTATTCTAGGTGCTGCGTCACCTTATTATTGGGCCAGGCCCATGTACTTTCGATATACTTGAGTATAGGCTGGTTTTAGAGTCCGTATGTGTGGGGAAACAAGAGATAGGGTTGGTTTCAGACCCCTTCCCCAAGGGCCACGAAATTCCCCCCTCTTCCTCCATATATACAACCCTTAGGGCATCGTTTAGACTTTGGGTTTTGTTTAGATTAAAAGTTCGCCATAGCTGCAACTTTGCGTACTT
>NW_025236935.1:0-4974 GCF_018294505.1 Triticum aestivum | reverse complement strand
ACCAACTTAAGGATCAAAATCTCCTCGGAAACTATATTGCACATAAAATTTTCTGCATTGGACAAGCAATGAAGTAGCCCCCGAGACACTGGTCGGGTGGCAACACCAGATCAGGGGATCGATGTGCCCCTTTAATATTTGTAAATAATAAGCCCGAAGCCCAGTAGCCCCCGAGCCTTAATGCGGGCACGGGTGGCCGAATTAAGGATCAATATCCATAGTAAAATCGCAAATTATGTGTAATGACTCTATGTATCCAAGTACTTTACGTCATTAATGCTCGGATCCGCATTGTACCAAACTTTGTTGACCGACCATCGGCTTCCACCTCCTCGGCCAATAGCCGAGGAGTGTTTGTCCTACTTTATAAAACCTTTATGAGGGCAAAGATTTACAACAAACAAGGCAATCTGGCCATACGGTTTTATAAACAAAGGTACGCAGAGAGTTATATTACTGTTTAACAGAAGAAATGTCTTCCAAAGAAAATAGTCCCGCTATCGGTTCCTTTCTTTGGGTTGTCATGCTAAGCATGATCATGAAACCTCAGCTCGAATGTAAGAGCAAAATATCGAGGATTTAGTTTGGGAGGCCAGTTAAAAGCCCCCGATAGTGTTCGGCGACAGTCGGGGTCAAGCCGTAAACACTTCGGCCAATGTTATGAACGGCCCATCATTTAACATAGTCATCGGCTCGCTGACCAGTTTATTGTGACAGTCAGTTTTCGGCTTTCTCCACTAAGGTGCTTAACCATGTGAGCTAGAAGCACAATCGCAGTGGTTCTCCCTTTGCACGCCTAGCCGAACAAAACGGAACGTAAGAAGCAAGTGAAGGAGCCGGGCAACCCAACTATTGACCGAAGACACAATTCGAAACCGATGCATATATAGCAATATCTGAGAATGTTTTTGCCGAATCCCTAAAGGTGTCCGACGTTGCACTACGAGACTAATGCTGGAAAAGCACAAATAGTTTAAAAGTGCCAAAAAGCTTGGAAAACCAAGAAACGTCAGTAAAAACATGACGTCCGAACAAGATCAAGTGTTTGGTGCCAATCCGAAAATTTGTCTTAGAAAAAAGAAGTGCTTTTGTCGTCCTTTAACATGACACATCCTATCTCAAGACTTCGAGCGGGTCAGCCTACGGCTCCAACCTCCTATCCCGAGGGCGGAGTACTTCTCATTAGGCCAGTTTAGCAAACTAAACTCTAGCGGCTTTGAGAGAGAAATTAGGCTCCCCGGCTAGTGACCGCACACTCGCGTCGAAAAAAGGAGTGATAAATAATAATAATAGAACTTTGCAACGACTGAGAAGAAGAACACTTATTATAAAACGGCTCAAATAAACTTAAGAGCCCCCAAGTGACTTGGGTAGAAGAATGATTGCATGTACCGAAGTACTTATATCATATCTATGTTCAACTGAACTTTAAACGCGTCTTAACCGACCGTCGGCTTCTCCCACTTTGGTTAAGGACCGAAAAGTGTTATGTGCTCCATCAGTCGAGAATATCGACGGTGTTTCCAATAACCAGGCAATCAGGCCATAAGCCTGTAACAGACAAAGCGCGCTCAGGGAACTTATGCTATATTACTGCGAAGAGTAAGAAGCATCTTCGAAGAAAATAGTACCCCCACCGATACCTTTCTTCGGTGCTCATTGTTATTATGAGACTTGTGCAATAGATTTTTTGTACTCATGAGTTCCGTTGTGCGCCGACCATCATTTAATAACTATAAGAGCGCTAGCTTTCAGCTTCACCCAGTCTGAGGTCCGGCTCGGGTGACCCGATCGTGACAATCGCAGAGGTGCTCCCTTTACTCCCTAGCCGAACAATCGGGAACGTAGGGGTAAACGCAGGAGTGAGGCAACCCAGCTTGCAAATCGCTTAAGTCAATATGGTGCATATTGTGGCGTAATACACGAACAAGGAACGAAGCCGTACAAGTATAATCATATGCAACAGGAAATGCTTCATAAAGGAAGCCCCCAAGTAAACGGGGTATTTGAATTTATGCGTCACAAACAAAGTTTGGACAAGGAAATTTTTTAGAAGCAACTTTTTTCCAAAAAAGTATAATGCTTGGTCGAACCGAACGCAAGTTAGAAATTAAAGCTTTGAGCATGAAAGCGACTTAGCTGGTTAATGTGTTCGGTATTGATGACGCGGTCCGAGCTTGATGCGGGGCAAGGTTCCATCCCTCAAGCCGGTCCCGAGGTGGCGGAGCGGAGAGCTTGACACGCTGAAGTGGTGACATAGTACGATCAATGCAGACCGGCAGAGTGACGCTGAAGTCCCCGGATCATTTTCCTGTGCACAAAAAATAGTGCAAACCGGAGATAATAGTAATAATGATAATTAAAAAAATCGTTGCATAATAAATAATTTATGCAAAGTGAGTAATAAAAGAAATATGGCCTGGCGCCGAAGTCAATGTCGATGCAGGGCGTCGGCGTGATGCGGTAAAGGCATGGCAAAGCCTGAATTCGCAGGTCGGTCCGAGCTCCGAGTGCGGCATTCGCCGGACTATGTACGGAAACTGACCGAACCACCATGCGACTGTCGTTAATGCGGCCACCATTTGATAGACCTGTGTACATATGATGGACAAACTAGAGTAATAATTCCTTGGGAAAAATGAACCCAAACAAGCAAAAAATACTGGGATTAATAGCACCTGGTTTATTTGTTGTAGCAATCCGAAGGAAGGTGATTCCTAAAATTGGGACCCGCTCCGCACACCCATTGCCTGATGGGCGATAAAACGACGGCATGGCAATGCTGGTAAAGGTTGACTCGCTGAGGCAAAGCCCTCGGCCCAGCTAACGTGACGGAGCTGGTCGGCTAGTGACGCCGAAGTGTCCGGAGTAGGTTGATGAAGAGATGGCGAAGCCCACGGTCCAGCCGAGATGTCGAAGCCTCGATGTCATGAGTCGAAGTAGGTCGGCGTGATGGACACCAACTTGAAGAAGCAATAGTGCGGCCTTGTCGATGCAGGCCGTGACGTGGTCGATGCCGGCTTGATGAAGGGACCGTGCGGCGATGCCGGTATGCCCGCTCCGTGATATCCGTGGGGCGGCAATGTTGGTGATGATTTATCCTTCGCGATGCCGGGCTCTTGTTCGGCTTGCCGAGATGATGATCCGAAGAAGTTGAGCTCGGCTCAACAAAGTCTAGCGTAGGTCAGCAGCCGTGGAGTAATATTGCCGGACTGGTTTGACACTAGCATGATGTTGAAGATCGTGTTCAAAAGATCTTACAGTTAGTGGGATGTGTTCGGGAACAAAACACAATACCCCATACAAAACTTCCTTCAAAAGGGATGTCTGAAATCCTGTTCATAAAAAAGATGAACTCGGGTCGGATTCGTTTTCGCGCAGAAAACAGATCCGAAAAGTGATGCACTAATCGGAAGGTTCCTGGAGTTTGAACGGTCGGATCGAGCCGAAATTTTGAGAGGTGGTAGATATAGGAATTCCGCAGCCGATCAAGGATTGGATCTTCCATAGGACGTCCGAGCTAGAAGCTGGACACCACACTCTAAACTCATCCAAATTCCCGTCCAGATTTGACAGGGCTCCGGTATATCATGGATTGCCAGAGATTCCTCCATCGGAACTCGACGTAATTTTCCGGGGTTGTTGTAGACTCAAATGTGCACAATTCCACCAAAGTGATCGTCAAAGTGATACTCGAGGAGGTGGTGGTGGCAGATACGAGTTCGCTGTCTGAAAAAACAGCACGGTCGCTTGAGGGTAATGTTGACGTTGATCCCCCGAGCTCCATAGATGATTCCTCCGTGATCTTGATAGAGATCGGAGTTGATGTTTGATGAAGGCCCTCGTCCGTAATGGTGATCCGAACACGGGGCGCAATTCTTGGTTGAACCAAGGTGACCAGTCGAGCTGGTGACGAAGATGCCGAAGTCGCAGTTGATCTGCAGGCGAGCCATCGATCCTTTTGTCGATCACACAGCGGAACTCTCAATGAAAGCACAAATGTCGGTGTCAAAACCGACGGATCTCGGGTAGGGGGTCCCGAACTGTGCGTCTAGGCTGGATGGTAACAGGAGGCAAGGAACACGATGTTTTACCCAGGTTCGGGCCCTCTTGATGGAGGTAAAACCCTACGTCCTGCTTGATTAATATTGATGATATGGGTAGTACAAGAGTAGATCTACCACAAGATCAAGGAGGTTAAACCCTAAAAGCTAGCCTATGGTATGATTGTTGTTGTGTATATTATATATCTATCGACTAGCCTGGCCTCGGTTTATATAATGTACCGGAGGCCTAGGATAACAAGAGTCCTAGCCGGATACGCCGGTGGGGAGAAGTCCTTGTCTTGATCGCCAAGTCCTATGGAATCTTCCTTGTATGCGGTAGCCGTCCGAACTGGCCCATGAGTATACAGCCACGGGGGTCCTTGGCCCAATCTAATAGATCGGGAGACGATGTGGCGAGTACCCCCTAGTCTAGGACACCGTCACCAGCTTTCAGGAAAGTCTTACTGGATCGGAGTGCTTCTCGTGTCTAGATCGTGTCCACATCGGTGTCCCTATGCTATGGGGTTCCACTTCATCGTCATTCCGCTGCCGTGCAGTTGTCTTGATCGAGGCCCCTTCATGTTCATTAAATAATACATACTGTTCAGCCGCACCGTGTGTGCCGCTTGGCCTCGCTACCTGATGTAATATCAAACCTATGTTTCTACTAGCATCAATAAAGCGGTTGTTTTCTGTACCAAGTTGTTGTGTGTTGCCAGAAGACTAGATCTCTGGGCTATCAATGCAAGGTAAATAGGTTTCTCCGAGCCGGGGTGCCACAACGCTTGGTATCAGAGCCGTGCTGACTATAGGAAAAGCTAGACCGCCGATGCATTAGTTGAATGGTAGCAAGTTTAGTCTTGAGTGCCGGTAGTATTTGCATCCGGTTGCTACATTGCATGCATTTGATTTATTGTTATTGCTAATC
>NW_025236934.1:0-4974 GCF_018294505.1 Triticum aestivum | reverse complement strand
GAGGCCCCTGGCTTGTATTATGATGCTTGTATGACTTATTTTATTTGTAGAGTTGTGTTGTGATATCTTCCCGTGAGTCCCTGATCTTGATCGTACACATTTGCGTGCATGATTAGTGTACGATTGAATCGGGGGCGTCACAAGTTGGTATCAGAGCCGACTGCCTGTAGGAATCCCCCTTCCAACTCCTTGGCCGAAGTCGAGTCTAGACTTTACAAAACTTTTACTAATCTGGCTGTGCGGCCCATGGGCCCACGTCGCCATTGGGTGGTATTAGGATCTTTTACTCCTCGACCTTTACTCTGGGACTCTGAACTCTCTTCTACTCGGGTTAAACGATTTCTACTAAAATCTGACTTTAGGTTCTCGAAAATACTTTCTCCCGGAGAGCCCCTTCAGTCCAGGTGATCGCCGACTGCACCAGAAGATTTCGAAGTTACTCGCCGAAACTCTTTTGAGACTTTGTGTCAGTTGCTTTTGCAATTCGCTACCATCGTAATATCCCTATGGATAAATACATACACTTGACGTTCTTACTTTTATTCCCAGTTGATCTTGTTATTACAAGATACCCCGAAATTCTCTCTATTGATCCGAGAATATCTTGTGTCTACTGTCTTGCAATTCCTTGTCACCTGAATACCCCTATGGATAATTCTCGCACTTGTCGAGTATCCGCTTATCCCCAGTTGATGCATGTATGTCACGAATCCTCGAAATACCATTCGATCTTCCGAAAATCCTGAGCATCCTATTGCTCTTGAAATTCTTGATTACTTGCATTATGGTTAATCCCATAAGTCTAGTAATCTTGTTGACATCCATTGTCATTATCATTTGAGTCCGTTGATTCGATTTGTTGCGAATGCTCGCAATCCTCAAACAGATCCTAGAATTCCTCCTTCCGGCTCAGACGTCATTTTTGAACATGAGCTGGTTCTCGACCAATCAATTGCCGTCGGTTGTGCCCCTAAGTCTATTGAACTTATCCATCCTTGGTCAGAGCGTCTGCTTCTGATCCTTTGTTTTGGAAATCATAATTCCTTTGTTATCTAAGCATCAAATTATTCAGTTGTCCTATAATATGATGCCCGTGCATTCTTTCTTCCTCTGATTGAGTACCGATACTCATATCAGCTCCGTTGTGGATCGCCCGATCCATTGTTGGATTTTACCTGACAACGCCCTTCATATTCAATAACCTTGTGAGCCTTTCCTCTGATACATAATGCCTTTGGTAAATTGTATCCTCTGCTTTCTCAACCATGCTCTGCTTTCGAGCTGGTGATATCTACTATTGAAGCTTGTGGTATATATTTCCACGATAACCTGATGGGTTGAACATATGCCTTCTCTAAAACGTGTGAACCCGAAAGTTTTCACGAGTCATACACTCCTGGTATTATGCCAGATAAAATTTCAACACTACAACTTCCTCGAAAGTGAGAAGTGGATGAAAGGTTATACATTGGAGAAGTGGGAGTCGACCTTGAACTTTATGTTCATGCCCATGGACACGTTGTACATCTTCTCATCGAAGCTTCTTTTAGAACTAATTATTCCCTTGATATAAGTTCATCTTATATCTGGGGTCTGCCCTTTTACAATCGTGGTTCCGACCATGTTCTCCTTTAAATACCATTTTCGATGCAAGTGTAAGCACTTGTCTTCTGTGGATCAATACCCCGGTCCAACCTCTACTTTGATCCGTCTTCGAGTATTACCCCCCTGGTATCTCGAGATTATCTTGGAACTGCATAACTTCTTATGAGTTCTTCATCAAGTACTACATTCTCAGTGATTACAATGTTTCATGGGCTCTAGGTTATTAAACACTCAAAGACACCGATAACTGAGCCGAGTCCGCACTACGGTTCAACAACTCTTAGTAATCTTCTTTAAGTACGAGTTTGTACCCGATCACGCCATTCCTAGCCTGTTTGGCTATATCATTGTCTTGATGATTTTAACTATGCTACCCGGTCCTTCTTCTCGGAGCACAATTTTCGACGATGAATTAAGCTTACGTCGATTTTCCTCGTCATTCCCTTTCACCTTAAACAACAAGCTTGAGTTCGAGTTTATGCCATAACCTTGGTTCCATTAACCTCTTGCTTCATCATTACTTTGACTTGATGTCATCGCTGATTGATCACATCGGCATGGAAACTCTCGACACTTGTGTCGTGATCATCATCAACCTTATGAGCTCTTCCAGGAATTCAGTTGAATTCACGATGGGTAATACCATCCTTGCCCCTCGATGAATTGTATTATCATCGACCACTTTATTGCCTTCCGTTCAACACAAGTTGTTCGTGTTTTGTGTAAACCTTGGGATCCCTGCTACCCAGCAGTTGATCTTCCTTACCTCGGAAGTATTACCATCTCCTTTTGTCAAGGGTGTGGTGAGAATTTCACCACCTCTTAAGAATTCTTGATATCATAATACTTCTTGCCATCTTCGTTCATTCCTTGGCCCCCGTATTGTTTTCAACCGGAATACCGACAATTGAGCTATGTCGTGTGAATTCAAAACTTCTAGCAAGCCTCTTGCTTTGAAGTGAAATTCTTAGACTATCGATTATTGAATCACCATTCCGACGTCGGTCGTGCAACCCAGCCCATACTTCGGGTGCACCTTTCAACCAGTGGTTAAATGTGTATGTTTTCCTCGAGCATACATCATTATGCCATTTGAGCTGACAAATGTCATCTTCTTGTTCACATTATCGTGGAAATCCATCCGTTTGGAATTCTCGATGAATTGTCGCTGAGTCCATCAGCCACCTTCTCATCCCCTCTGTGGTTTAAGGATGAACTATTGCTTCAAGAACCCGCTCCCGTAGTTTGTTTCCTGAGAATCTTGAAATGCCACTTCGTCTATTTGTGTTGCACCTTTTCTTCTTGGACATCGTGAGTCTGAGGTATCATGACACCAATCGGATCTGAATCTCGGTCAGATATGATGGTTGGGACAACTTTCCAAGAGTTATGGTGATGATCCTTTGATGACCCGGTAGCATGATGTCATGCCTAGCACCCCCCCCGGCTGGAGGACCTATCATTATAGATTCCTTTTCAGCAGGGTTATCCATTCGTCCATGAGGAAATTGTAATACTGTTACTACAAGTTATTCCTGATGGATCCTTCGTGATTCCAAAGTCTGATCTTCACCTGAAGACCATGTCAATGCTATCTCGAAGCATGTCGGTGGTACTCTGATTTTCAACAAGAACATTCGAAGCCCAATGCTAAATGTTTCTTGCTCAATTATCCAAACACCGTGGTAGGGGTAACGTCATGAAATTCTCTCCCCTCACCGAGAGGATTTTCTACGTTATATACTATCGTGGATATCATGCTCTGCTTGTCCTTGGGAAGGATATGCCCTTGAAATATGTGTTTAAACACATTTTCCTTTCCATTGTTCTGTTTAATATGATAATCATATTTTACTTTCCATTGGTTGTTTGAACCTTTCTTGGGAGATATATAATCTAAGCAGTGATAATCCCCTGCTTAGGTAAGCACCTCGTTGTACCACTCTGTAAGTAAGACCCTATTACTATTGTTGATGACATTCCGGTAACCACCGATGGACGAGAACCTTGCCTATTGGTCCGCCTCGTTCAACGAGCAGGAAAATGGTTCTCTTCGTCCCTCGCCCTTGGTACCTATGTTGTTGCCGACATGACCCTCAGACTCTCCTCTGACATGCCTTGCTTACATGATCGTGCAAGATGTCACCAACCTTCTACTTTTAACCACATGGTGGGCCCATAACCCACAGTTTCACAGGATCGAAACCTGACTCTCCTATACACCCTGTCGCCAAAGTTATTCCTACAGCTTGACTTCGTATGTAGTTTGCGAGCCACCTTCCTAGTGATCAATTCTGGTATCGGACACAATACTTATTCCTGTTGCTCTGAACCCCATTCACACTCTGTTTCAGGAAATGAACGATTGCCTATCCGCTTGGAACTTCTTATTGCACCGTCTTACTTTGCTCTCGATGTGTTTCATTTGTTCAACTCGAGAGGTACTCATATGCTCATTCATGGGTTAATCCCAGATTATAACACTTATAACATTCTGTCGTTGCCGACCTGCCCCGTTACTTATTTGTAAATGCGATGGAATTCCCAAAAAAAAATGAAAGGGATCAACCTCTTCGAAAGGGCAGCCAAGACCGAGAAGACTCGTTAGGTTTTTCGCTACCAGCACCTTTCCCCCATTACTCCACCGCTTAAATCTCGGGACGAGATTTCTTGTAGTGGAGGAGAATTGTGACGCCCGGGTAATTAAGCTACAGTAATCCCCACTAATGATGCCACGTCACCTCGGTTACTGTGGATAAACTCGCGTTAGTTCGGAACCTAGTTCGAATTTCAAATTCAAAATCGAGCAAACAATAAAAGTTTTCAAATATTAAGATTTAAATGTTCGGAGTGAACCAGATAATACGTAGGTAATTATGGTGGAGAACCAAACTTTGATAAAATGTTTATAGGCCCTAAAACAATTAAAACAATAGTGAAAACAATTATTTAAATACCTTTTGTAATTAATAAAATGTCAAACTAATTTATTGGAGGATTAGACTTTTTGTGACTATGGACTAAGTTGAAATACTAAATTAGATGCTACGTGTGTATTTTAATAAAACTAAAATAATAGGAAACAAAACTAAAACAGAAAAGGAAAATAAAATAAAAACAAAAACTTAAACAAAAGAGAAAAGGGAAGAACCCCCCCCCCACCGGGCCGAATGGCCCAGCTAGCCAGCAGGCCACCAGCCCAAAAGGCCCAACCGGCCACCCCACTCCCCTTATCCCCCCATCCCAGAAACCCTAACTCCCGACCGCACCCATCCCCACTCCCCACGCCGCTCTCCCCCCTCTCGATCCGATCTGGATCGAGGGAGCATTCCCGAGCCCCCTTCGACACCAATCGCCGCCGCCTGGAGG
>NW_025236933.1:0-4975 GCF_018294505.1 Triticum aestivum | reverse complement strand
ACCAACTTAAGGATCAAAATCTCCTCGGAAACTATATTGCACATAAAATTTTCTGCATTGGACAAGCAATGAAGTAGCCCCCGAGACACTGGTCGGGTGGCAACACCAGATCAGGGGATCGATGTGCCCCTTTAATATTTGTAAATAATAAGCCCGAAGCCCAGTAGCCCCCGAGCCTTAATGCGGGCACGGGTGGCCGAATTAAGGATCAATATCCATAGTAAAATCGCAAATTATGTGTAATGACTCTATGTATCCAAGTACTTTACGTCATTAATGCTCGGATCCGCATTGTACCAAACTTTGTTGACCGACCATCGGCTTCCACCTCCTCGGCCAATAGCCGAGGAGTGTTTGTCCTACTTTATAAAACCTTTATGAGGGCAAAGATTTACAACAAACAAGGCAATCTGGCCATACGGTTTTATAAACAAAGGTACGCAGAGAGTTATATTACTGTTTAACAGAAGAAATGTCTTCCAAAGAAAATAGTCCCGCTATCGGTTCCTTTCTTTGGGTTGTCATGCTAAGCATGATCATGAAACCTCAGCTCGAATGTAAGAGCAAAATATCGAGGATTTAGTTTGGGAGGCCAGTTAAAAGCCCCCGATAGTGTTCGGCGACAGTCGGGGTCAAGCCGTAAACACTTCGGCCAATGTTATGAACGGCCCATCATTTAACATAGTCATCGGCTCGCTGACCAGTTTATTGTGACAGTCAGTTTTCGGCTTTCTCCACTAAGGTGCTTAACCATGTGAGCTAGAAGCACAATCGCAGTGGTTCTCCCTTTGCACGCCTAGCCGAACAAAACGGAACGTAAGAAGCAAGTGAAGGAGCCGGGCAACCCAACTATTGACCGAAGACACAATTCGAAACCGATGCATATATAGCAATATCTGAGAATGTTTTTGCCGAATCCCTAAAGGTGTCCGACGTTGCACTACGAGACTAATGCTGGAAAAGCACAAATAGTTTAAAAGTGCCAAAAAGCTTGGAAAACCAAGAAACGTCAGTAAAAACATGACGTCCGAACAAGATCAAGTGTTTGGTGCCAATCCGAAAATTTGTCTTAGAAAAAAGAAGTGCTTTTGTCGTCCTTTAACATGACACATCCTATCTCAAGACTTCGAGCGGGTCAGCCTACGGCTCCAACCTCCTATCCCGAGGGCGGAGTACTTCTCATTAGGCCAGTTTAGCAAACTAAACTCTAGCGGCTTTGAGAGAGAAATTAGGCTCCCCGGCTAGTGACCGCACACTCGCGTCGAAAAAAGGAGTGATAAATAATAATAATAGAACTTTGCAACGACTGAGAAGAAGAACACTTATTATAAAACGGCTCAAATAAACTTAAGAGCCCCCAAGTGACTTGGGTAGAAGAATGATTGCATGTACCGAAGTACTTATATCATATCTATGTTCAACTGAACTTTAAACGCGTCTTAACCGACCGTCGGCTTCTCCCACTTTGGTTAAGGACCGAAAAGTGTTATGTGCTCCATCAGTCGAGAATATCGACGGTGTTTCCAATAACCAGGCAATCAGGCCATAAGCCTGTAACAGACAAAGCGCGCTCAGGGAACTTATGCTATATTACTGCGAAGAGTAAGAAGCATCTTCGAAGAAAATAGTACCCCCACCGATACCTTTCTTCGGTGCTCATTGTTATTATGAGACTTGTGCAATAGATTTTTTGTACTCATGAGTTCCGTTGTGCGCCGACCATCATTTAATAACTATAAGAGCGCTAGCTTTCAGCTTCACCCAGTCTGAGGTCCGGCTCGGGTGACCCGATCGTGACAATCGCAGAGGTGCTCCCTTTACTCCCTAGCCGAACAATCGGGAACGTAGGGGTAAACGCAGGAGTGAGGCAACCCAGCTTGCAAATCGCTTAAGTCAATATGGTGCATATTGTGGCGTAATACACGAACAAGGAACGAAGCCGTACAAGTATAATCATATGCAACAGGAAATGCTTCATAAAGGAAGCCCCCAAGTAAACGGGGTATTTGAATTTATGCGTCACAAACAAAGTTTGGACAAGGAAATTTTTTAGAAGCAACTTTTTTCCAAAAAAGTATAATGCTTGGTCGAACCGAACGCAAGTTAGAAATTAAAGCTTTGAGCATGAAAGCGACTTAGCTGGTTAATGTGTTCGGTATTGATGACGCGGTCCGAGCTTGATGCGGGGCAAGGTTCCATCCCTCAAGCCGGTCCCGAGGTGGCGGAGCGGAGAGCTTGACACGCTGAAGTGGTGACATAGTACGATCAATGCAGACCGGCAGAGTGACGCCGAAGTCCCCGGATCATTTTCCTGTGCACAAAAAATAGTGCAAACCGGAGATAATAGTAATAATGATAATTAAAAAAAATCGTTGCATAATAAATAATTTATGCAAAGTGAGTAATAAAAGAAATATGGCCTGGCGCCGAAGTCAATGTCGATGCAGGGCGTCGGCGTGATGCGGTAAAGGCATGGCAAAGCCTGAATTCGCAGGTCGGTCCGAGCTCCGAGTGCGGCATTCGCCGGACTATGTACGGAAACTGACCGAACCACCATGCGACTGTCGTTAATGCGGCCACCATTTGATAGACCTGTGTACATATGATGGACAAACTAGAGTAATAATTCCTTGGGAAAAATGAACCCAAACAAGCAAAAAATACTGGGATTAATAGCACCTGGTTTATTTGTTGGAGCAATCCGAAGGAAGGTGATTCCTAAAATTGGGACCCGCTCCGCACACCCATTGCCTGATGTTCGATAAAACGACGGCATGGCAATGCTGGTAAAGGTTGACTCGCTGAGGCAAAGCCCTCGGCCCAGCTAACGTGACGGAGCTGGTCGGCTAGTGACGCCGAAGTGTCCGGAGTAGGTTGATGAAGAGATGGCGAAGCCCACGGTCCAGCCGAGATGTCGAAGCCTCGATGTCATGAGTCGAAGTAGGTCGGCGTGATGGACACCAACTTGAAGAAGCAATAGTGCGGCCTTGTCGATGCAGGCCGTGACGTGGTCGATGCCGGCTTGATGAAGGGACCGTGCGGCGATGCCGGTATGCCCGCTCCGTGATATCCGTGGGGCGGCAATGTTGGTGATGATTTATCCTTCGCGATGCCGGGCTCTTGTTCGCCTTGCCGAGATGATGATCCGAAGAAGTTGAGCTCGGCTCAACAAAGTCTAGCGTAGGTCAGCAGCCGTGGAGTAATATTGTCGGACTGGTTTGACACTAGCATGATGTTGAAGATCGTGTTCAAAAGATGTTACAGTTAGTGGGATGTGTTCGGGAACAAAACACAATACCCCATACAAAACTTCCTTCAAAAGGGATGTCTGAAATCCTGTTCATAAAAAAGATGAACTCGGGTCGGATTCGTTTTCGCGCAGAAAACAGATCCGAAAAGTGATGCACTAATCGGAAGGTTCCTGGAGTTTGAACGGTCGGATCGAGCCGAAATTTTGAGAGGTGGTAGATATAGGAATTCCGCAGCCGATCAACGATTGGATCTTCCATAGGACGTCCGAGCTAGAAGCTGGACACCACACCCTAAACTCATCCAAATTCCCGTCCAGATTTGACAGGGCTCCGGTATATCATGGATTGCCAGAGATTCCTCCATCGGAACTCGACGTAATTTTCCGGGGTTGTTGTAGACTCAAATGTGCACAATTCCACCAAAGTGATCGTCAAAGTGATACTCGAGGAGGTGGTGGTGGCAGATACGAGTTCGCTGTCTGAAAAAACAGCACGGTCGCTTGAGGGTAATGTTGACGTTGATCCCCCGAGCTCCATAGATGATTCCTCCGTGATCTTGATAGAGATCGGAGTTGATGTTTGATGAAGGCCCTCGTCCGTAATGGTGATCCGAACACGGGGCGCAATTCTTGGTTGAACCAAGGTGACCAGTCGAGCTGGTGACGAAGATGCCGAAGTCGCAGTTGATCTGCAGGCGAGCCATCGATCCTTTTGTCGATCACACAGCGGAACTCTCAATGAAAGCACAAATGTCGGTGTCAAAACCGACGGATCTCGGGTAGGGGGTCCCGAACTGTGCGTCTAGGCTGGATGGTAACAGGAGGCAAGGAACACGATGTTTTACCCAGGTTCGGGCCCTCTTGATGGAGGTAAAACCCTACGTCCTGCTTGATTAATATTGATGATATGGGTAGTACAAGAGTAGATCTACCACAAGATCAAGGAGGTTAAACCCTAAAAGCTAGCCTATGGTATGATTGTTGTTGTGTATATTATATATCTATCGACTAGCCTGGCCTCGGTTTATATAATGTACCGGAGGCCTAGGATAACAAGAGTCCTAGCCGGATACGCCGGTGGGGAGAAGTCCTTGTCTTGATCGCCAAGTCCTATGGAATCTTCCTTGTATGCGGTAGCCGTCCGAACTGGCCCATGAGTATACAGCCACGGGGGTCCTTGGCCCAATCTAATAGATCGGGAGACGATGTGGCGAGTACCCCCTAGTCTAGGACACCGTCACCAGCTTTCAGGAAAGTCTTACTGGATCGGAGTGCTTCTCGTGTCTAGATCGTGTCCACATCGGTGTCCCTATGCTATGGGGTTCCACTTCATCGTCATTCCGCTGCCGTGCAGTTGTCTTGATCGAGGCCCCTTCATGTTCATTAAATAATACATACTGTTCAGCCGCACCGTGTGTGCCGCTTGGCCTCGCTACCTGATGTAATATCAAACCTATGTTTCTACTAGCATCAATAAAGCGGTTGTTTTCTGTACCAAGTTGTTGTGTGTTGCCAGAAGACTAGATCTCTGGGCTATCAATGCAAGGTAAATAGGTTTCTCCGAGCCGGGGTGCCACAACGCTTGGTATCAGAGCCGTGCTGACTATAGGAAAAGCTAGACCGCCGATGCATTAGTTGAATGGTAGCAAGTTTAGTCTTGAGTGCCGGTAGTATTTGCATCCGGTTGCTACATTGCATGCATTTGATTTATTGTTATTGCTAATC
>NW_025236932.1:0-4976 GCF_018294505.1 Triticum aestivum | reverse complement strand
AACAATTTTGAATTTTGGACATTTTATAAATTTGCGAATTTTTCAAAAAAGGAAAATAAAAGAAGAAAGAAACATAAAAAATAACAAGAAAACAAGAAACAGAAAGGAAAAACCGAAACAGAAAAATCATGAAAGAAAACCAGCCTCGAAACTCCCCGCAAAAAAAACCAGATTCGAAAAACAACAGGAACAAGAAAAACCAGTTCGGGGAACCTTCTAGAAGGTTCTCAATAGCCACGCTAACCTCTAAATGGGCGCCGGCCCACTGAGCTCTCCGCGTCTCTCGCCTCTGCGAACCTCCGCCAAATGCGTCAAATAGGAAATACCGAGGATATCCCCACTCGTCGTCAAGATAGAAGGGGTGCGGGCACGCGGACGCCTGGCAGAGTGGCAGGCGGCCGGCGACGCAGCTGTGCAGAGGGGTCGTGTACTCGCAGGTCAGTCCACCTCTTCTAAATTCTTCCCGAAGTGGCTGCTGCTCCATGGGGATCGGAATCAACGGCGAGCAGGTCGCCGTTCTTAGTTCATTTCGGCTTGCAGGCGATCTGTTCGATGAAATGCTCCATGCGGATTAGTAATGTACTCCGTATAAAATAGTCTCAACTCTTAAAAGAGAAATTTCAGCATCAGGTTCTCTTGCAACACAAGAATGTCACATTAGAAAGTTCAGTCACCACGTGCTAAATGTGCTCAGCTATCTCAAAACTGAAAAGGAAAAAAAAATCAGTTCAACCATCTCAGCGAATTGGAACTTGACAGATACACGTGTCTTAAATAGGGCCATGACTAGTTATGCTTTGAAATTTCCTCTTACCTACACATAACCTATCCTTTTTTTTCAAGAACACGCAAGAGAGTTGCGTGCCTTATACATTAAGGAAGAGAAGATGGCATACAAGCGATAGTCGACAAGCCGACGTCTCGCTGCACAGAACCTATCCTGATTGAAACTTTCTTGGAAGTATATATCAACCAGTCCGTCATGCTTTAGTCAGTTCGGTTGCCTCGTTGGACTTTGAAATAGGGTCATGACTAGCTGCCTCATTGGACTTTGAAATCAACCGACAAGGGGTACCAGCCAGCTGGTAGTTAACAACCTATGTTCGTTGTTAGCTTCAGAGTTCGAACAGATACAAGAATAGCTGTTTTCAACTAGTAAGCTCAAGATGACGATTTCGATCCCTTCTTCCCGTCGAGCGTCGATTGGCACCATTGGAGCACTCGTGTTTCAGCTCCTGGTGGTGGCACTGGCAGCAGGGCCAATAGCCTTGCCCGGCTGCCCCGAAAGCTGCGGCCACATTATCGTGCCGTACCCTTTCGGCATCAGCAAAGGCTGCTTCCACGAGGGCTTTGGTCTCACCTGTGACGAGATGCAGTACCCACCAAGGCTGTTCTTGGGTGATGGAGTGGAAGTGCTTGGCATCTCCTTGACTGATGGCACGGTGCGGATCCGGAGCAAGGTTTTGCGATCAAGCTTCTCTGAGTTCAACGGCTCATGGTCCGGCCCTGCAGTAACCTGGCCCTTCTCGGTATCAAGCGCGTGGAACTGGTTTGTGGCCATTGGATGCAACATCGTAGCTAAGCTCGGCCATCCGAGCGGGCTCCATACTCAGGACGTGAGCCAGGCCAGCACCTGTGCCGCTGCTTGCCTGGACGACCACCAGAACTTCACTGGTACATCGTGCTCGGGTATTGGCCGCTGCCGCACATCTATCGTGTGGGAGCTGCCATCCTATGGCATCCAAGTTACACCACTTGCTGTGTTGACACCTGACTTCTCGTCATAAACAGGTGTGTATGTGTTCATTGTTGATCAGGACTGGTTCAGCAGAAACGAAAATGAGATGATGGTCAACTTCACCCATTCATATGAGAAAACCATGGTTGAGAGTGTACCGGCAGTGTTGGAGTGGTGGTTGGATTTGATCGGTAACAAGGACATGTTGCCATTGTCTGTCGGGCCCAATTCTTCTGAATTTAGATGTTTAAGCTTGAACAGCGATAGCTATTTCGTTTTTGGAGATTATGAAAAAAGACGGTGCAACTGTTCTCAAGGATACGAGGGCAACCCTTACATCACTGATGGGTGCCAAGGTATGTTACCAGTACTTTCTGCTGCATTCTTACATAGTTGCGGTAGTTATAACATTACGAAAGAACATGCATGTGCTGTCTTAGCTTTTTGCATTCGATGTATAAAACCCCCTGCTTTCCAACAGTGTGTTTTTTCCCCTTCAGATATTAATGAGTGCCTACAACCAGATGTTTATCCCTGCAATGGGACCTGCATCAATATGCCAGGGACATACCAATGCTCAGCAAAGAAAAGAATCATCACTTTACCAGGTACAAAAACACACACTTGATACAAGGCTTTCGTTGGTGATAATTACAAATAGAAAAGTTCATGTTTTGTTGCTCTGCTATTGTGAGTTCAGTTTTTGTCCCTGAACTAAAATACAGATAAGTTTTACTAGAAACTTAATTATTTGAATACTGCTCCTGGTAGGACCTAGCTGCTTAATCTTAGTTTGCAGTTAGTTATCTCTAATGCTAACTCAAATCATCAGTAGGGTTGTAGATCATTCAGACATGCATAACAAGAAGAAAGAAAAAGAACAACTATAAAGTATTTTCAATATATGAGTGGTCGTGTAGATATTCCTGAGAAAACTTTTAATAGTTGAGTAGTCTGAAACAGATTTTGTGCAGTAGCTTGATTTCTTGAAGTGAACACAACATATAATGTTTATATCATTCTTAGGTTTGCTTTCTGCAGGTCTAATTACCATAATAGCAGTTGGTGCTGGTTTTGGCCTATTGTTTTCACTCCTAGGTGTTGCCCAAGTCACAAAAACACTCAAGAAACAAAGAGCCAAGAAGTTAAGACAAAAATTCTTTGAGAAAAACCATGGACTTCTTCTACAACAGTTAATCTCTTCGAACAAAGATATAGCTGAAAAGATGAAGATTTTCAGCTTAGAAGAGCTAGAGCAAGCAACCAACAAATTTGACCGTAATCGGATCCTTGGCGGCGGTGGGCATGGCACGGTGTATAAAGGCATCTTATCTGATCAACGTGTCGTGGCCATCAAGAAGGCCAATATTGTCGTGCAGAGGGAAATCGACCAGTTTCTAAATGAGGTTGTTATACTTTCACAGACAAACCATAGGAATGTGGTGAAGCTCTTTGGTTGCTGCCTCGAGACAGAAGTTCCTCTACTAGTTTATGAGTTCATATCGAATGGAACTCTCTCGTGTCATCTCCATGGCCAAAGTGATAATCATTTGTCATGGAAAGATCGATTAAGGATTGCACTGGAAACTGCAAGGGCTATTGCATATCTGCACTCTGCTGCTTCCATATCAGTATATCATAGAGATATCAAATGCGTCAATATACTACTTACTGATACTTTAATAGCGAAAGTATCAGATTTTGGAGCTTCAAGGTCGATTGCAATAGATGAGACTGGAATACTTACAGCCATCCAAGGAACCTATGGTTACCTTGATCCTGAATACTACTACACTAGCCGACTCACGGAGAAGAGTGATGTTTACAGCTTTGGTGTCATCCTAGCAGAACTACTGACAAGGATAACTCCAGTTTTTTCTTCTCATTCATCAGAAGGCACAAGCCTAGCATCACATTTTGTATCACTAATGAGCGACAATCGCGTGTCAGACATTCTAGATACACAAATTGTTAATGAAGGAGGAGTTGAAGATGCTGAGGTCGTTGCAAGACTTGCAAAAGCATGCTTAAGCTTAAAAGGGGAAGAAAGACCTACAATGAGGCAAGTGGAGACAATACTTGAAGGTGTGCATAGCTCAAGGTTTGATCACAATTCTCAGACAATACGAGTGGGCCAAAGTGCTCTAAAAGACCACCCATGGAAGGGGAACAATGGTGGCGAAGGAACTAGATTATACAGCTTGGAAAAAGAGTTCATCGAATCATCGGAAATTCCAAGATGATTTTAGTTGCATGAAAAAATGTTGTACATTTGTTATTAATAGTTCTGGTGCCATAGTGCAGAATGTATTTTACGAACTCTGGATTGTAAATATATGTGTATTTCCTATGCTTTTTATTTCGTGGAATGCTGATGGGTGATGTAGAGACAAATATGTTACAGTAAATAAAATGAATTCAGTTACTATTTATATCTGTCATATAATTTGTCGCACAGAAGTTTGGAAGTTTGCGAGGACAACATGTTGACGGGTCCGCAAAATACAGACTGTAAATACTTCGCATTCAAGCGATGAATTTGCATCAAGTAAATTTGAGAGCTATGTCTGTTTGATGTATACAACACCTCTGTTTCAACTCTGTTTTCTCCCTTTCAGATATTGATGAGTGCCAGCGGCCAGATGTTTATCCATGCCAGCACGGAGTATGCATCAATATGCTAGGGACATATTGATGCTCAGCAAAGAAAAGCAGCAGCAGTCTCCCAGGTACAAATACAACTATTTCACTTGATATTGAGCTTTGCTTAGTGATAATTAAGGACCATAGAATTATGGTAGTTATCCATTGTGTAGTACTAGGGCTACAGAAACAATAGTAATGCATTCTTCTGCTATGAAATGAGATGTACTAATACTGAAACCATCATAGGTTGACCATTCAGAAATTGAAGACAACAGAAAGAGAGAAAAAAAGTACATAATGTTATGTGCTTCATAATACTAAACCATCCGACCACTGAACTGAACCAAAGTATAGCCCAGTAGTTTCAAACTTTCAATTGAAAATAGCAGCCTAAGTATTTGAAATTCATACGACATATCATGTACTATCGATCCTTATTTTCATTTTTCTACAGGTTTAATCACCGTAATTGCAATTAGTGCTGGTTTTGGCCTACTGTTTTCACTTCTGGGTGTTGCCAAAATCACCAATAAACTCAAACAACAAAGAGTCAAGAAGTCAAGACAAAACTTCTTCAAGAAAAACCATGGAC
>NW_025236931.1:0-4977 GCF_018294505.1 Triticum aestivum | reverse complement strand
CCTCCCTCCCTCCCGTGACACCTCCTCTTCTCCCGCAGGTGCTTGGCGAAGCCCTGCTGGATTGCCATGCTCCTCCACCACCCCCACGCCGTTGTGCTGCTGCTGGATGGAGTCTTCCTCAACCTCTCCCTCTCTCCTTGCTGGATCAAGGCGTGGGAGACTTCACTGGGCTGTACGTGTGTTGAACGCGGAGGTGCCGTCCGTTCGGCACTAGGATCTCCGGTGATTTGGATCACGACGAGTACGACTCCTTCAACTCCGTTCTCTTGAACGCTTCCGCTTAGCGATCTACAAGGGTATGTAGATGCACTCTCCTTCCCCTCGTTGCTAGTTTCTCCCTAGATAGATCTTGGTGACATGTAGGAAAATTTTGAATTTCTGCTACGTTCCCCAACAGTTGGCCGGGCCTCATCCTCTTCAACTTGCACAGATGTTGTGACTTGTTGTTGGGGAGTACTGGGGGAGTCTTGTTGTTGCGGGCGACAGCCCATGATGCATCCTAAGCAATTGGCGACGACCAATGTTGATGATTTCGCTGTTCGAGAGAACAGGTGATGATACCACGCTGTGTTCAATCTGAGGAAGAACTTCAGCATCTTCAACATTGTCATGGTGGCCAATGTCTTTAGCAGTGATGGGATCAACTACTGGAATCTCTTCAGCTTCATGATACTCTATGGAAGCAGGCTCATGAACAATCATTCGTAGTTCTTGGTTTGCAGATGTGGGGTGAACCACTGAGATAGGTTCAACAAAAAGGGGCTCTGTGGGAGCAGCCGATTCTTCTTGGTTTTGCGCTTCTTCTTGGAGGGAGCAGCATCAGAGGCTTCTGTGTTTTTCCTTTTTCTTGCTTCAGCCTCGGCAGCCCTCGTCTTCTTCAGTTCTGAAGCGGTTGAAGTGACCTTTGGCTTCGAGCCAGTCATGCTGCTTGGGAAGACAATGCGAGGTTCATCCTGCCTTGACGGTGTAGATTGGACAGTTGATAGCTTCTTCTTCTTTGCAGCCATTCTGGGGTCAATGCCAGGACGACCAAGAGCCTTGCGCTTCTCAGTCTCATTGTAGGCTAGCACACACTTGTCAGCCAGACTCCTCATACGCTCTCGAGAGCCTCTAGCTTCTTCACGCTTCTTGTGAAAGGCTTCTTTGAGCTCGTGCAACATGATCTGGAAGTTTTTGACTTCTTCCACACTGAGCTTGGCCACATGCTTCTTGAACTGAGCCTTTTCATAGTCGATCTTGTGTTTCAGTTCAACAATGCGCTGAGCAAGAGCTAGCTCAGAAGCAATGGCGCCATTGAAGGAGACGCTGAGGCCAATTGGAAGTTGCAGATCATCAAAGCTGAGATTTGGGGTATCAAACCACTCAGCAATGAAGTTATGGATGATTGCCACATCAAAGAGAGGTAAATTATTGAAAATCTCTGCTTCTTCCTTGCTCTTGATCAGTTGCTCAAGAGCATCATCTGCAAGATCGTCATCGCTGGACAGATCAATGTGCTCTTCACGCAGAATAGCAGCAGGACTCAATGTCTAATCAGTACTCTTGATGATTTTCTTTTTCTTCTCCATCTTCTTGGAGATGCTTGATAGATCTTCAGACTGCACACTGTCTTCAGGAGGTGCAGTGATCAGTGGCTTCGCACGTGAAGCTTTTGGAGGAACAGCTGATGTTGAAGCCTTAGTCTTCTTTAGCTTCTGCGGCTTTGGAGGAGGAGCTGGGGCTTTATCAGTGTCAGCATCATTATCAGAATGATCCACTTTGGCACCTTGTACCAAGATGTATGAGATGAGGCCATCAAGGTTTGAAAAGGGGCCGATTTCATTGGGTTCGGCATCACGTAAGCCATCAGCACGGGGAGCCGAGGGACCTGGGTTGAAGTCTAATCGCAATGACTTCTTGTTTTCCTTGGTTGATGCCTTTGCATGTTGGAAGTTGCGCTTGAAGAGATTATCGTCACGACACCAGAGCAATGATGATGGGTCGGCATTGTCAGGCTGAGGTCCACGGACCATACAAGGATAGAATTCTTGTGCAATAGCTTCAGCTTTGTTCTTGGGGGGGAAGGCTTCCATAGAGAATATCACCCCAAGGGCTTTTGGTAGCATTTTTCTCAGCGTACTCCTGGGTCACGAACTTGTACATGAACCATTGTTCAACCCAATATTGTCGAATCCATTGGATTCGTGTCTTGCGCTGATTGTAATCCTCATCAGGATCTGTCTTGTAAAGGTCTGCGAGGTCATCAGGCAAATCTTTTGATGTTCCCCCTCGATGCTGTCTACCACCGTTCCTTACTGATTTCTCTGTAGCCATGAACTTCAAACTGAATGGCTTCAATATGTTCACAGGCTTCAAAGGCTTTCGCTTGCTGGTTAAATAGGAACTGGCTTCGGGAGAGTTAATGTGTTGCTGTAAGAATTCTGCAAACGAATGCAGACTATGAGAACCAAGGGATTCTCCCACGGACATGTACGTGTGACAGCATTAGAGATGCGAGGGAAGGGGAAGAGGTCATATGCATTCTCAGAAGATTTTGAAGATAAATTAGTTTGAAGACATTGACCACATGTTGCAAAGACATTCACTTATATGTTGAGAGTTGGTTCCAGATTTGTACGAATCCGTGAATAAGTACAAGTGAGGAATCTAACTAGATATGAAGCTTAAGTGAATATACTAGGCAGTATGAGATGCAGACAGAATAGATCTAATATTGTATAGACAGAACCAACTTTGGTAAATAGGATGAATCATTGAGGATCAAAAAGGTGGTAAAAATAGAGTTATATTTACCACACGAAGAACTGCTAGATGGGATGAATAGGAGACCGAGCAGTTCAATCCATCGTGCCCTAACTTGGCGACGGAGGACACCTACGGCGGCGGCGGAGAGGACGATGTCTGCGGCCGGCGTGAGGACGGCGTCGGAGAGGTCGCAGCAGCTAAGTGCTTTGTCGCCGGTGTCGTCGAGAGCTAGCGGTGGTGCTAGGGTTTTGATGAGGCGGAGAGGTGGAAGAAGGTTTTCTTGACCGCAAGGGACGCGTATTTATAAGAAGGTGTGTGGCATAGCGCAATTACGCAGGTGCCCCTGCCTGTTCACATCTGAGCGACACGTGGCAAGCATGCAACATACTCAGAGTTGTCCCACATTCCCACGCCCGCCAAGTTTGTCGGATGGTCGTTCCGGCTTCTCCGGATTTCAACCACTAAGGATGAATCATTTAAAACAGACTTAATGTTTGTCTCTGTGTCTTCTGCTGACAAGGATGCAGAGAAGACATTTGACAGTTTCAATAGAATGCATATGATTTGGACAGATAGAGTTTGAGATAGAAAGCATAGAGAGATTAGGGTCCGATCACATTCACTTAGTTCAAAAGTTTTAACAATGAAGACATAGCTATAAGTGAATGTTGTAGAGGACAGAATACTAGTATGTATATCAAAAAGCAATCAAATCAACATATTGAAGTAAATCATGAAGATAAGTTGAAATTTGAAGTCAAATCAAATGCGAAGATATTTCAAAATTAACGCCATGAGTGAAACACTTCAATGCGAAGAAATTTGGTGGTGGTGTTACCCACCGTATAGGAAGTATTAGACCCAGACACGGCGCACAATTATCGTGGCGCTCCGAAGTCAAATTCCATGTTAATGTATTCACAATCAGAATGTAAGTCTTCATTGATTGAAGATATAATTTACTTCGTGTGTTGCACATCTAAGTCATCAACCTGCATAAGTGTTAGGATGTGTGCCTGATCACAGGACATTTGAGGATTCCAAGATATTTAGCTCACACCATAACTTGCAAAACCTTTTCTCATCCAAGGGCTTTGCGAAGATATCTGCCAGTTGCTCTTCAGTGTTGACGTGAATGATGTCAATATCTTTCTTCATGACATGATCTCTGAGAAAGTGAGGACGAATTTCAAGGTGCTTTGTCTTCGAGTGCTGGACTGTATTGTTGGCAATCTTGATGGCGCTTTCGTTGTCGCAGAAGAGAGGTACTTGTTTCAGATTGACGCCATAGTCCTTGAGAGTTTGTTTCATCCATAGAAGCTGAGCGCAGCAAGATCCAGCAGCAATGTATTCAGATTCAGCAGTTGAGAGTGATACACAGTTTTGCTTCTTTGAAGACCAACAGACAAGTGATCGTCCCAGAAAGTGACATGTGCCTGATGTAGACTTGTGATCCACCTTCTCACCAGCATAATCAGCATCCGAGAATCCAACCAGATCAAATTTTGAGCCCTTTGGATACCATAATCCGAGTGACGCGGTGTAAGCCAAATATCGAAGAATTCGCTTCACAGCTAAGTGATGCGATTCCTTTGGTGCTTCTTGGAATCGAGCACACATGCAAACACTAAGCATAATATCTGGCCTAGATGCACATAGGTAAAGTAAAGAACCAATCATGGAGCGGTATACCTTTTGATCGAACTCTTTACCATTGTCGTCGGGACCAAGATGGTGTTTGGCTGGCATTGGCGTCGTGTAACCTTTGCAATCTTGCATTCCAAACTTCTTCAGACAGTCTTTGAGATATTTTTCTTGAGATATGAAGATGCCATTCCTTTGCTGACGAATTTGAAGACCAAGGAAGAACTTCAGCTCACCCATCATGGACATCTGATATTGCTCTTGCATCATGTATCCAAACTCATCACTATACTTCTGGTTGGTTCAGCCGAAGATAATGTCATCCGCATATATTTGGCATACAAACAGTTCACCATCATATGTCTTCGTGAAGAGTGCACTACTAGAAAAAGGGTCTAATATGAAACTCATTAGTCCCGGTTTGCAATTGAACCGGCACTAATGTGACCATCAGTGTCGGTTCCAACGGCCAGGCAGGCGGCGCTCATTAGTACCGGTTCGTGGCGAACCTTTAATACCGGTTCGTGGCGAACCTTTAATACCGGTTCGTGCCACGAACCGGTATTAAAGAGGTGGTGGCCTTTAGTA
>NW_025236930.1:4467-4978 GCF_018294505.1 Triticum aestivum | reverse complement strand
GGGCACGCGCGGCCTGGGTCCACACCAAATCTCGCTCCGTATCCACCGCACCCCCCGCAACGACACGCGTCAATCACGACGTCGTGGGGGAGATCGTGGGTGGTTCTTTATTCGGAGAGAGCGCAACGTCCGCCCCTTTCTCCTTATAAGCAGGGGAAACAGGGGTATTTCCCCTATCGTCGCCATTTGCTGCTGCAATCTCAGAAACCTCTGCCGCCCTCTTCCGCTTCCAAAGTTGAAAGAGAGCAGCGCTCCGCTCCTGTCGCCGTCACCACCCCCAGCACCGTCGATCTCCCCCACCGCCTCCGCCATGCCTCCGAAGCCCGGGAAGGGGAAGGCCACGAAGGCCGCGGCCGCGAAAGCTGTGAAGTCGACCGAAGCGCAGCGGCTTGAGGCGCTGCGGAAGGAGCAGGCCACTTTCCCCCCCCCCCCGAGCTCTCCGCGGAGGAGCTGAGGGAGTGGTACTATCTCTTCTGGTCGACGGAGATGCGGGCGCATCCGCGCACGAAGA
>NW_025236930.1:0-4457 GCF_018294505.1 Triticum aestivum | reverse complement strand
GTCGACCGAAGCGCAGCGGCTTGAGGCGCTGCGGAAGGAGCAGGCCACTTTCCCCCCCCCCCGAGCTCTCCGCGGAGGAGCTGAGGGAGTGGTACTATCTCTTCTGGTCGACGGAGATGCGGGCGCATCCGCGCACGAAGATACTCTCCGCCGTCGCCTCGCAAGCAGCTCCAGTTGGCGGATATCCTTTCTTCGCCGTGTTCTTCTACTGCGGGCTCTGCCCGCCATTCTCTGATTTCTTTTGCGACGTCATGAACACCTATGGACTCCACCTTCTTGACTTCACCCCCAACGCCGTTCTGACCATGGCAGTTTTCGCCCATCTATGCGAAAACTTTGTCGGAGTCCACCCCAACGTAGCTCTCTTCTGCCATTTCTTTATGCCTCGTGTCGAGAGAGGGGAACCTCTTGCCGGCGGGATCGCCTGGATCTCGCGGGCCGGCAAGAAGGAGACCTATCTGGAGGGGGAGCTCCGCAGCAAGTGGGATGAGTGGAGAGCTGATTGGTGCTGGGTTGTAGAAGACAGCCCGCAGCCGTTCACCGCCCTGCGCCAAGCCCCAGCAGTGCGTGGCCATGACTGGAGCGCTCTGTCCGTGGACGACGACAAGCTGACGATCGCCACCACTCGGATCTTGCGCCTCAGGCTTGCCGGGCTGACTGTAGGAGCTGTTGGCGCAGATTTCCTTCGTCGGCGGATCGCCCCTCTGCAGGCGAGGGGGAGACCCGCCTGGGAATTTGGAGGCCCGGTAGATATCATGAGGTTGCGCCCAGGCCTCAACTTCAATTTCATCGTCATAGAGTTGGACGGGATACTCAAGGAGATATTCAAGCATGACCCACAGCATCCCGAGTGGTTCAGGTTGCCGGCGGGCGTCGTTCCTCTGTGCAACAACTCCTCGCGCGACCGCATCTGCGCCATGATGCCGTTGTGTGACTCGCACGGGATTGCTCCAACTTGGCAAGAGCCCGCCGGCGGCGTCGTGCAGCAGTTCTTTGACAGCCTAGTGGAGGTGGCGGTCAACGCTGACGAGAAGAAACTCCTCACCCGCGACACCACTGAGCAAGAGATGGAGTGCATCGCCACCAGGGCGGAAGAGGCGGCGGCAGCCGCGGCCGCGGGTGAATTCGGGTTCACCGTGGAGGAAGCGGACGCGGCGTTGGCGATGAGTATTGCCTAACGGGAGCAGCCCGAAGAGGAAGAAGAGCTCGCCGCGCCCGACGCCGAGTCGAACGAGCCGGCCGAGGGTGCGAGCGGCCCGCCATCTCCGAGGAGCTTGCCGCGAGCAGGGCCCGCAGCGCAGCCAAGAAGGCGCCTCCGCAGGGTTGGCGACATAGCAGGGCAGCAAGTGGCGATGTAGCAGGGTTGGTGACGTAGCAGGCCCGGCATCTTTCTTCTTCATGCTCTGCAAGGTTAGCACAAATAATAACAGGATATATCTTTTTCTCATCAAGATAAGCATATTTAAGAGTATCCGGTAACGGTTTAAGCTCAAACACGGGATCACCCTTGGGTGGAGGAGGATATCCTAGGATTTCAACAGGTAAATTATGTTTCAGAATAGGTTCCTGTTTAAAGAATACTTCATCTAATTCCCTTCTTTCATTCATAAACATATCATTTTCATGGTCTAGCAAATATTGTTCTAAAGGATCACTAGGGGGTACGGCAATAGAGGCAAGACCAATAATTTCATCTTTACTAGGTAGTTCTTCTTCACGATATTGTCTACTAAATTTAGAAAAATTAAATTCATGAGTCATATCATCTAAAGCGACAGTAACAACATCCCTTTTACAATCTATGGTAGCATTAACAGTATTTAAGAAAGGTCTACCAAATATAATGGGACAGAAGATATCTTGTGGGGAACCAAGAACAAGAAAATCAGCAGGATATTTAGTTTTCCCACACAAGACATAAACATCTCTAACAATTCCCATTGGTGAAATAGTATCTCTATTAGCAAGTTTAATTGTGACATCAATATCTTCTAACTCAATAGGTACAATGTCATGCATAATTTCGTTGTATAAGTCAATAGGTATTGCACTAGCACTAGCACCCATATCACATAGGCCATGATAACAATAACCTCCTATTTTAACAGAAATAACAGGCATACCTACCACAGGTCTAGGTTTATCTGTATCACGGGGTTTAGCAATTCTAGAAGTTTCATCACAGAAATAAATAGCATGCCCATCTATATTATCAGACAAGAGATCTTTAACAATAGCAATATTAGGTTCAACTTTAACTTGCTCAGGAGGTGTATATGTTTTAATATTGCTTTTACGAACCACAGTTGAAGCTTTAGCATGATCCTTTATCCTAACAAGGAAAGGTGGTTTCTCAACATAAGAAGTAGGAACAGTAGGATCATTATAAGTAATAGTCTTTTCTTCAACTTTAATAGGTGCAGCTACTTTTACTTCTGTGGGAGGATGATATTTAAACCACTTCGCCTTGGGGAGATAAACATAAGCAGCAAAAGATTCACAGAAAGAAACTACTATCTTAGACTCAAGTCCATATTTAGTGCTAAATTTACGGAAAATATCGGCATCCATAAAAGATTTAACACAATCAAAACTAGGTGTCATACCTGACTCCTTACCATTGTCGAGGTCCCAATCTTCAGAGTTGCATTTAATTCTTTTCAATAAATCCCATTTGAATTCAATAGTATTCATCATAAAAGAGCCAACACAAGAAGTATCAAGCACGGTGCGATTGTTATCAGAAAGTCGAGCATAAAATTTTTGAATAATCATTTCTCTTGAGAGCTCATGATTGGGGCATGAATATAACATTGATTTAAGCCTCCCCCAAGCTTGAGCAATGCTTTCTCCTTTGCGAGGCCAAAAACTATATATATAATTGCGATCACGATGAACAAGATGCATAGGATAAAACTTTTGATGAAATTCCAATTTCAATCGTTTGTAATTCCAAGACTCCATATCATCACATATCCTATACCATGTCGATGCATCTCCCCTCAAAGATAAAGGGAAGACCTTCTTCTTAACAACATCTCCGGGTCCACCTGCAAGCTTAAATAATCCACAAACTTCATCCACATATATTAGATGTTCATCAGGATGTTTTGTTCCATCTCCCAAAAAAGGATTAGCTAGCAGTTTTTCTGCCATACCCAAAGGAATTTCAAAGCAAGCATTTTCATTTTCAGTAGGTTCAGTAGGTTGAGGAGCAACTCTTTGCTCTACTAGTCGGGGTGAAGATACCCCGAACAAGCCCCTCAGAGGATTACTTTCCATAGTAACAAGTGACAGCAAATTTCAGCACACTATATAAATTTTTCCTTACCAAATTCCACCTACCAAAGGCGCTTCACTCCCCGGCAACAACGCCAGAAAAGAGTCTTGATGACCCACAAGTATAGGGGATCTATCGTAGTCCCTTCGATAAGTAACAGTGTCGAACCCAACGAGGAGCAGAAGGAAATGATAAGCGGTTTCCAACAAGGTATTCTCTGCAAGTACTGAAATAAGTGGTAACAGATAATTTTGTGATAAGATAATTTGTAACGAGCAGCAAGTAACAAAAGTAAATAAAGTACATCAAGGTGGCCCAATCCTTTTTGTAGCAAAGGACAAGCCTGGACAAACTCTAATATGATGTAAAGCGCTCCCGAGGACACATGAGAATATCGTCAAGCTAGTTTTCATCACGCTCATACTATTCGCGTTCGGTACTTTGATAATTTGGTATGTGGGTGGACCGGTGCTTGGGTGCTGCCCTTACTTGGACAAACATCCCACTTATGATTAACCTCTATTGCAAGCATCCGCAAATATACCAAAAGTAGGTAAACCTAACCATAGCATGAAACATATGGATCCAAATCAGCCCCTTACAAAGCAACGCATAAACTAGGGTTTAAGCTTCTGTCACTCTAGCAACCCATCATCTACTTATTACTTCCCAATGCCTTCCTCTAGGCCCAAACAATGGTGAAGTGTCATGTAGTCGACATTCACATAACACCACTAGAGGAGAGACAACATACATCTCATCAAAATATCGAACGAATACCAAATTCACATGACTACTAATAGCAAGACTTCTCCCATGTCCTCAGGAACAAAAGTAACTACTCCCAAAGCATAAACATGTTCGTAATCAGAGGGGTATTAATGTGCATATAGGATCTGAACATATGATCTTCCACCAATTAAACCAACTAGCATCAACTACAAGGAGTAATTAACACTACTAGCAACCTACAAGCACCAATCTCGGACTTGGAGACAAGAATTGGATACAAGAGATGAACTAGGGTTTTGAGATGAGATGGTGCTGATGAAGATGTTGATGGAGATTGCCCTCTCCCGATGAGAGGAGCGTTGGTGATGACGATGGCGATGATTTCCCCCTCCGGGGGGAAAGTTTCCCTGGCAGAACAGCCCCGCCAGAACCCTAGATTGGCTCC
>NW_025236929.1:0-4978 GCF_018294505.1 Triticum aestivum | reverse complement strand
GGCGGTGAGGAGACGGCGGTGAAGTGGGGCGACGGCGAATTTGGGAGACGGCGGCGAGGGCGAGGGATTTGGGGAAGAAGCGGTGGCTGGGGGCGGGGGGGGGGGGAACCGCTGTTTAAGTGAAACGTAACGGTAGCGCGTTTCCGAAAACGCGCTATAGCTAAGTTAGCTATAGCGCGTTTCCTGAAACCCCCTACTGCTATTCCTTTCTCCTTTTTTCCCTTTTTTCTTTTATTTTTCTTTACATTTTATTTTTTCCCTTTCTCCTTTTTCTATTTCTTTCATTTTCATTTACTTTTATACTTGTTTTTCACTTTATTTTATTTCCATTAGCAGCAGCGCCTTACACGTAAGCGCGCTATAGCTAAGGAGAGTAGCAGTAGCGCTGGGCCAGTATACGCGCTACTGCTAGGTTGGGCTAGCCATGTGCTTTTCGCTTTTCGCTAGTACGTGCTACTGCTAAAGTTATAGCAGAGGCGCGGTTTATTTACGCGCGCTGCTACTAAGTAGCAGTAGCGCTTGATTTTGTACAGCGCTACTGGTAAGATTCTGTGTATAGGCTTTTCCCTAGTAGTGTCACCGGCATGACACCATGATCTCCATCATCTTGATCTATATCAATGTGTCATCACATGGTCGTCTCGCACACTATTGCTCTTGCAACTATTGCTATCGCATAGCGATAAAGTAAAGCAATTATTTGGTGCTTGCATCTTATGCAATAAAGAGACAACCATAAGGCTTCTGCCAGTTCCCGATAACTTCAACAAAACATGATCATCTTATACCACAACTTATATCTCATTACATCATGCCCTGCAAAAACAAGTTAGACGTCCTCTACTTTGTTGTTGCAAGTTTTACGTGGCTGCTACGGGCTTAGCAAGAACCGTTCTTACCTACGCATCAAAAACCACAACGATAGTTTGTCAAGTTGGTGCTTTTTTAACCTTCGCAAGGACCGGGCGTAGCCACACTCGGTTCAACTAAAGTTGGAGAAACTGACACCCGCCAGCCACCTGTGTGCAAAGCACGTCAGTAGAACCAGTCTCGCGTAAGCGTATGTGTAATGTCGGTCCGGGCCACTTCATCCAACAATACCGCCGAACCAAAGTATGACATGCTAGTAAGCAGTATGACTTATATCGCCCACAACTCACTTGTGTTCTACTCGTGCATATGACATCTACGCATAAAACCAGGCTCGGATGCCACTGTTGGAGAACGTAGTAATTTCAAAAATTTCCTACGCACACGCAAGATCATGGTGATGCATAACAACGAGAGGGGAGAGTGTTGTCCACGTACCCTCGTAGACCGAAAGCGGAAGCGTTATGACAACGCGGTTGATGTAGTCGTACGTCTTCACGGCCCGGCCGATCAAGCACCGAAACTATGGCACCTCTGAGTTCTAGCACATGTTCAGCTCGATGACGATCCCCGGACTCCGATCCCGCAAAGTGTCGGGGAAGAGTTCCGTCAGCACGATGGCGTGGTGACGATCTTGATGTTCTACCGTCGCAGGGCTTCGCCTAAGCACCGCTACAATATTATCGAGGATTATGGTGGAGGGGGGCACCGCACACGGCTAAGAGATCAATGATCAATTGTTGTGTCCATGGGGTGCCCCCTGCCCCCGTATATAAAGGAGCAAGGGGGGTGCGGCCGACCCTAGGAGGAGGCGCGTCGGAGGAGTCCTACTCCTATCGAGAGTAGGACTCCCCCCTTTCCCTAGTTAGATTAGGACTTGGGGGGAAGGAGGAGAGAGGGGAAAGGAAAGGGGGGGCGCCGCCCCCCTCCATGTCCAATTCGGACATGGGGGGCAGGGGCGCGTGGCTGCCCCTTGGCCTCCTCTCCTCTTCCTCCACTAGGCCCATTAAGGCCCATTTGGTTACCAGGGGGTTCCGGTAACCTCCCGGTACTCCGGTAAAATGCCGATTTCACCCGGAACACTTCCGATGTCCAAACATAGGCTTCCAGTATATCAATCTTCATGTCTCGACCATTTCGAGACTCCTCGTCATGTCCGTGATCACATCCGGGACTCCGAACAACCTTCGTTACATCAAAACATATAAACTCATAATGAAACTGTCATCGTAACGTTAAGCGTGCGGACCCTATGGGTTCGAGAACAATGTAGACATGACCGAGACACGTCTCCGGTCAATAACCAATAGCGGAACCTGGATGCTCATATTGGCTCCTACATATTCTACGAAGATCTTTATCGGTCAGGCCGCATAACAACATACATTGTTCCCTTTGTCATCGGTATGTTACTTGCCCGAGATTCGATCGTCGGTATCTCAATACCTAGTTCAATATCGTTACCGACAAGTCTCTTTACTCGTTCTGTAATTCATCATCCCGCAACTAACTCATTAGTTGCAATGCTTGCAAGGCTTATAGTGATGTGCATTACCGAGTGGGCCCAGAGATACCTCTCCAACAATCAGAGTGACAAATCCTAATCTCGAAATACGCCAACCCAACAAGTACCTTCGAAGACACCTGTAGAGCACATTTATAATCACCCAGTTACGGTGTGACGTTTGGTAGCACACAAAGTGTTCCTCCGGTAAACGGGAGTTGCATAATCTCATAGTCATAGGAACATGTATAAGTCATGAAGAAAGCAATAGCAACATACTAAACGATCAAGTGCTAAGCTAACGGAATGGGTCAAGTCAATCACATCATTCTCCTAATGATGTGATCCCATTAATCAAATGACAACTCATGTCTATGGTTAGGAAACATAACCATCTTTGGTCAACGAGCTAGTCAAGTAGAGGCATACTAGTGACACTCTGTTTGTCTATGTATTCACACATGTATCCGGTTAATACAATTCTAGCATGAATAATAAACATTTATCATGAAACAAATAATAACTTTATTATTGCCTCTAGGGCATATTTCCTTCATTGACCCCCGGGGTCAAGTTTTTTGTGTGCGAGCAATTTGTTGTACAAAGTGGCGAAGCGCTTGTCGGAGAAAGCGAGACAAAAATCTTGAAGATCATCGGCCAACTCCTTAAGGCCACATGCCCTATAGAAGTTCGAACAAAAGTGCCTCATGCACCATCGATGGTGCAACGGAGCATGCCCGGGAATGTCAATCTCCACCGCGTTAAGAATTCCTGGATGCCGATCCGATATGACACAAATTTCCCTTTGAGCAGGTAACACCTTCGTCCTCAAAATATGCAAAAACCACTCCCAATAGTCATTGTTCTCCACCTCCACCAAAGCAAATGCCAATGGCAACACCCGGTTATTGGCATCACTTGCTATCGCAACCAACAAGGTTCCCTTATATTGTCCAGTCAAGAACGTGCCATCAATTGCGATAACCGGCCTACAGTGTTCGAAAGCCCTCACGCTTTGCTCGAACGCCCAAAATGCACGGCCAAATACTCGGACTATCCTTCCTTCATGAACCGTTGTTTGGTGCCCATGAGGCTCGACCACATGAACCATGCCCGGGTTTGTCGCGGCCATGGCTAACAACAACCTAGGGATTCGGTTCTATGCTTCCTACCAAGTACCATACAACATATTAAATGCGGCTTGCTTCGCCTTCCATGCCTTGCCGTACTTCACCTTGTAATGAAAGATGGCTTTCACAAGGTCAATGACATGTTGGACGCTCATTGTTGGAAGTGTGGATATTGAGTTGGAGAGCTTGTAAGCGATGAACTCGGACGTGAGTTGTTTGTGGTCTTGGGACACAATCTTGCCATCCACCCTTTTGCCTTGGCACATGTGAGTTGGCACACAACTCACTACGTGCCAAGTTGGACCTCCTTTCCATGGTCTTGCACGCACAATCCACGGACATATTTCATCTTCACATGCACATGCAACCGTGTAGCGCACATTGACGTCCGAGTTCACCACCTTGTGTGGACGATAATGCGTAACCGAGTAGTTGTCGAGCCACATCTTCAATTCCAACAAGGTTTCGAACTTAGACCCTTTAGCAATCCAGTTCTTGTCGTCTCCCAAACCACGGTGAGAGCTTGGCCTAACCCCAAGAGATACACATTAGCCACCATCTACCACGGCTTCATCCGCGAGACTAACATCCTTGAAAAATGTAGTCCGATGATCCCGACCGAATACCTTCTCGAAAGCTTCGACCTCCTTCACCGTGAACCCCTCCGCATCAACTTGTTCATCGGGACCATCGTCATCCGAGTCCGATGCATATGCACGGGAAAAAGGGATGGAATGGTCCATTGTATCTTGCAAATGATATTTGTCGAGATCACCCACATTGTTGTCATGGAGATCAACTTCATTGTCATCGTCCGCATACTCATCATTGTCCTCTTGCAAAGCTTATCTTGGTTGTTTGTAAATGGGCTCAATGTTGGCCTCACTTGTTGGGTCAAAAGAGGTTCAACAATTTCATCTCGCTTCAAGGGTGGGGGGCTACTAGCAACCAAAGGGGAGGGGTTTCGGTTCAAGTCCAAATGCAAACTTGAATCAACCGTCTTTGTTGCAAATAACTCAAGAGCCTTGTCTAGTGATTCGGCCACCGTCTCCTTGTATGTAACCCACCGTTGCTCCGAGTTGACACGCATTGTCTTCCAACGGATGTGCATTCCAAAACCAACATTATGCCTTCCCTCCAACTCAACGATATCACTAGGGTCCATCCAATTCAAATCTTTCCTCACTTGTTGCAAGAGCTTCGCATAGCTAGGACTACTATCAAACACCATGCCAAGCTCATCCGGGTCCGGTTCAATATTGCCTTTCAAAAAGGCGTCTTTCTCCCCATGATGAACAAACACACATGTTCTTCCCATCCCTATAAGCACTCAAAGAACACAAGGTAACATTGCTTCCATGAGTACTAATCTAAGGATTAACACGGAATACAAACCCTAATATATATATCAAACAACAACCCTAACACTAACCATAACCCTAACCATAACCATAACCCTAGCCCTAAACCTAAC
>NW_025236928.1:0-4982 GCF_018294505.1 Triticum aestivum | reverse complement strand
CTTCCGCTCACGATCTACAAGGGTATGTAGATGCACTCCTTTCCCCTCGTTGCTAGTATACTCCATAGATGCATCTTGGTGAGCGTAGGAAAATTTTAAAATTATGCTACGATTCCCAACACAAATCCCATACGGGAAGCTCTCTCTCAAATGTCCGGCGACTGCTCTGTGTCTCTGCTCGTCGGCAGCTGCCGCAAGGGAAAACCTAGCAGCTCACATATATGCCTGAAGCAGCCTTCCACCGCCATCGAATGGGCCATGGCACCCACCGAATGGGCCAAGCCCAAAACACTAAACAAACAGCCATTTCTACTTGGCTACTTGTAAATAACATTTTCCACTCTTAAGCAACACCACAATCACTCTCTTGGTTTGCTTCTTAGTGGATTTTGGTAAACATGCCAAAATAACCTTCACTTGACATGGTCTTCTCGTTTGCCTCCATATGGTCCTTGTCCAAAACTTGTGCGTTGCTTTGAGCCACACGATCCCGCACAACGTCCATGGTCACATCTTAGCTCTTCAAGCCTTATGCCAACCATCCTCGTTGTCGACTACCGCCGCACTCACTGGAACCTACACACAATGGAAACAAACAACTATTGCGAGCACAAACTTCCTGAGCTTGGCCCAAGTCAATCCAAATTAACAGTTTAATACAATCAACGCCATCTAGATAAGTCACATAAAATAGATCAGGTCCTTGATCCAACAAACTGGGATTTGCAACCCCACTAAAATAACTCTCGACGAGAGTAAAAGCATTGGCAATATAATCATCACAAAATTAAGGATATCGCCACATTAACTCACTCACAATCTCCCCCTTCATGTTTATATTGCCAACCCAGCTCTCAGCAAGAAAATTTAGAGTTTTAGATGTAACAGAGAAGGAAAGTTGCAAAATCACACTTGGTCCCAAAGGAGAAAAAATGTAGACATGACCAAGTGGACAAGGTGAAAAGAGAAGTGTAAAGAGTGAAGCTAACACCAAGATCCAAATTAAGCTTCACTTCCAACAGAAACTCATGAGAGGCAAATCAACCTTGTTTTCACAAGTTCACAAGAGAAGGAACCAAAGCAAAATAACAAATAATATGGATGACCCCCCGACTCCCCTTCAACTTGCAACAAAATTACTTGGTGCAATATTCACTGTTCTATTTCTCCCCCTTTGGCACTATAAGCATCAAGGGACACGCCCGCCTCCCCCTCAACTTATGCATATGAGAAAACATCAACATCGAGCATGTATGCATGAAGTGGAATTTATGCAATGGTACGAGCATTGAAGATTTTTCAGTTGAAGCGCATGAGATAGAAATGCTACACGGCCAGGAACGTCGGCCCACGCCCGCGCCACCGCCTGCCGCCGGGCCGGTGACGCCACTCCGACCAGGGCCGCCGCCCTAGGGAGCATGGCCCCCCGCAGCAGAGGCAGGGGCGCCAGGGCCCCGCCGCCACCTTCCTCGGCGACACCCCGGGCTTGCCCGGCGGCGGCCTCAGGCGGCGGCGAGGAGGAGGGGAGACGAAAGGGGAGGCGGCAGAGCTAGGGTTTGGGGCCCCCGAGTCGCCCTAGCAGGGGCGACGCGAGGGGAGGAGGGGAGAGTCACAGTCCGTCCGTGGACAACTCACAAGCTTCAGCCAACGGTTTTTCCACTTGCACGTACTAGCAGAATATTGTTTCAATGGAGAAGAACTACACTGCCTGGAGCTGATATTACTTGTCAGAAACTCTAGTCACCTATAGCGCATACAGCAGCAAGACTAGCAACAAACTGAAACCCACGATTTTAGTTCTACCGATTTGGGCTGGCCAACTCTGCTATCCTGAAGATGAACGACAAATAGCTGAAGATGAACTGAAACCCGAGACAATTACACCAAGCAGAAATATAAAAGGGAGCGAGCCAGTAGCATCCGCGGATGCTCTTCCGTTCGACGGAGAACACCAAGAAATTTGCTAGAAATACAGCGACCCCAAATCGAAACCAGATTAGAGGAAGAACTCAGTATGAACTCGCACAAAATAAATCACCAAAAGATAAAATCTTGCGCCATCCTCAGGAACCCATGAATAAATTGAACAACAACCGGATTTAAGGCTAGGGATGGATGCATATGAATTTAGACATGATTTTCCATCACGAAAACCCCATTATAGCCAAGGAATTGCACGGACAAAATTAGTACAACAGAAAAACAAGATTTGCAAGGACAAACAGCAGACCTCAACAATATCAAGGTTGGGAATAATTTGAGGTTTTATTTCTTAGATTTCTGGAGTTACAAGCCTCTCTCACACAAGCCAAATTGTTGGAAATATGCCCTAGAGGCAATAATAAATGGTTATTATTATATTTCTTTGTTCATTGTAATTGTCTATTGTTCATGGTATAATTGTATTATCCGGAAATCGTAATACATGTGTGAATACATAGACCGCAACGTGTCCCTAGTAAGCCTCTAGTTGACTAGCTCGTTGATCAACAGATAGTCACGGTTTCCTGACTATGGACATTGGATGTCATTGATAACGGGATCACATCATTAGGAGAATGATGTGATGGACAAGACCCAATCCTAAGCATAGCATAAAAGATCGTGTAGTTTCGTTTGCTAGAGCTTTTTCAATGTCAAGTATTTTTTCCTTAGACCATGAGATCGTGCAACTCCCGGATACCGTAGGAGTGCTTTGGGTGTGCCAAACGTCACAACGTAACTGGGTGACTATAAAGGAGCACTACGGGTATCTTCGAAAGTGTCTGTTGGGTTGGCACGGATCGAGACTGGGATTTGTCACTCCGTGTGACGGAGAGGTATCTCTGGGCCCACTCGGTAATGCATCATCATAATGAGCTCAATGTGACTAAGGCGTTAGTCACGGGATCATGCATTGCGGTACGAGTAAAGAGACTTGCCGGTAACGAGATTGAACAAGGTATTGGGATACCGACGATCGAATCTCGGGCAAGTAACATACCGATTGACAAAGGGAATTGTATACGGGATTGATTGAATCCTCGACATCGTGGTTCATCCGATGAGATCATCGTGGAACATGTGGGAGCCAACATGGGTATCCAGATCCTGCTGTTGGTTATTGACCGGAGAGGCGTCTCGGTCATGTCTGCATGTCTCCCGAACCCGTAGGGTCTACACACTTAAGGTTCGGTGACGCTAGGGTTGTAGAGATATGAGTATGCGGAAACCCGAAAGTTGTTCGGAGTCCTGGATGAGATCCCGGACGTCACGAGGAGTTCCGGAATGGTCTGGAGGTGAAGAATTATATATAGGAAGTCAAGTTTCGGCCACCGGGAAAGTTTCGGGGGTTACCGGTATTGTACCGGGACCACCGGAAGGGTCCCGGGGGTCCACCGGGTGGGGCCACCTATCCCGGAGGGCCCCATGGGCTGAAGTGGGAGGGCAACCAGCCCTTAGTGGGCTGGGGCGCCCCCCATGGGCCTTCCCCCTGCGCCTAGGGTTAGAAACCCTAGGGTGGGGGGGCGCCCCACTTGCCTTGGGGGGCAAGTATCCCCCTGGCCGCCGCCCCCCCATCCAGATGGGTTTTGTCCGGTGCCCCCCCCTCTCGGGGGCCTATATAAAGGGGGGGAGGGAGGGCAGTAGTATTACAGCCTTGGGCGCCTTCCTCCTCCCCTGCTACACCTCTCTCTCTCGCAGAAGCTCGCCGAAGCCCTGCCGACATCCCGCTACATCCACCACCACGCCGTCGTGCTGCTGGATCTCCATCAACCTCTCCTTTCCCCTTGCTGGATCAAGAAGGAGGAGACGTCGCTGCACCGTACGTGTGTTGAACGCGGAGGTGCCGTCCGTTCGGCACTCGATCATCGGTGATTTGAATCACGGCGAGTACGACTCCGTCATCCGCGTTCATTGGAACGCTTCCGCTCGCGATCTACAAGGGTATGTAGATGCACTCCTTTCCCCTCGTTGCTAGTATACTCCATAGATGCATCTTGGTGAGCGTAGGAAAATTTTAAAATTATGCTACTATTCCCAACAGTGGCATCATGAGCCAGGCCTATGCGTAGTTACTATGCACGAGTAGAACACAAAGCAGTTGTGGGCGTTGATGTTGCCAATTCTTCTTGCCGCTACTAGTCGTATCTTGTTTTGGAGGTATTGTAGGATGAAGCGGCCCGGACCGACCTTACACGTACGCTTACGTGAGACAGGTTCCATCGACTGACATGCACTAGTTGCATAAGGTGGCTAGTGGGTGTCTGTCTCTCCTACTTTAGTCGGAACGGATTCGATGAAAAGGGTCCTTATGAAGGGTAAATAGAAATTGGCAAATCGCGTTGTGGTCATACGTAGGTAAGAAACGTTCTTGCTAGAAACCTACAAACCAGGTAAAACTTGCAACAACAATTAGAGGACGTCTAACTTGTTTTTGCAGCAAGTGCTATGTGATGTGATATGGCCAGAAGATGTGATGAATGATATATGTGATGTATGAGATTGATCATATTCTTGTAATAGGAATCACGACTTGCATGTCGATGAGTATGACAACCGGCAGGAGCCATAGGAGTTGTCTTTATTATTTTGTATGACCTGCGTGTCATTGAATAACGTCATGTAAATTACTTTACTTTGTTGCTAAACGCGTTAGCCATAGAAGTAGAAGTAATCGTTGGCGTGACGACTTCATGAAGACACAATGATGGAGATCATGATGATGGAGATCATGGTGTCATGCCAGTGACGAAGATGATCATGGTGCCCCGAAGATGGAGATCAAAGGAGCATAATGATATTGGCCATATCATGTCACTATTTGATTGCATGTGATGTTTATCATGTTTTTGCATCTTATTTGCTTAGAACGACGGCAGTAAGTAAGATGATCCCTTATGATAATTTCAAGAAAAGTGTTCCCCCTAACTGTGCACCATTGCGAAGGTTCGTTGTTTCGAAGCACCACGTGATGATCGGGTGTGATAGATTCTAACGTTCGA
>NW_025236927.1:0-4983 GCF_018294505.1 Triticum aestivum | reverse complement strand
CCCAAGTGAAGTCACAATATCTGCATACTGGAAGGTTAAATTACCACTTGTACAAATCAAAATGGTTACGGGGAAATCTTTAGGTGGGCTATTTCATTTTTCCTCTATATTCCCATTTTCCCTAACTTTGTTGTTTACTAAAATGGATACAGATTAAAATGGACTAAAATGGTGCAGGTTCCTGTATATAGGTTGTGAATCAGATCACAATTGTAATTATCTTTATATTTGAATTTTAAACTATAACATAATAATCTAGAGCATATAGTTGAGAATGAGGTATAGAAAATATGTTTAGTTGTGGAATCAGACCCATTTTGTTGCGACATTTTTGTATTTTATTTGTATTTAGTAAAATATGGACAAATTGATACCTAATACATTTAGAAACAATTCAAGTCAGTAACATTAACAAAAAAAGGGCAGCCCTGTGCTTGTAGCTCTCGCTTGCGCAGGGTCCGGGGAAGGGTCTGGCCACTTTGAGTTCAAGTGAGTTGATAACAAAATAAGGAGGAATCCATGTGACAAAACTGTAGTTAGGCATATCCTAAGAATATATTGGAAGAATAAGTGCACAAACACAGGTAGGAGCTGTCACACTGTAGTTACGCATATCCTAAGAATATATTGGAAGAATAAGTGCACAAACACAGGTAGGAGCTTTGCATTGAGAAATCATGTAGCTGCTCGATCTCACAAATGCTCCTCTTAAAATTATACTTGATTTCGCCCATGTCCTTAAGCACACTGAATGTCTTATATTCATCAGAAACAATTATATATTACTATGGCATCGGGAATGGAAATAGGAAGAGCCACAAACACAGGAAGAGAAATCAATTCCAAATATTCATAAATGGAGGCTAAGCTAAAGTCGACTCGCAAGAGCAACATACTGAAAACTGCAGTAACTAAGATCATATAATAATTTGAGATAAAGTTTTTCGCCTCATATTAACAATCTGCATACATAAGTTGACTCAGAGATATCCTGTACTGTTTCTAGTGCAGAATATTGTTTTGACAAAGTCAATGTAGTTAAAGGCATATAGAAATCTAAATATTATGATGCGCACAGTGTAACATATAATTCTACCATTTTGGTGAAAACAGATTTAACCGGCAATATGTTGACTTTTATCAATGTACAGAATCCATTGCTATTGGACATTTTGGTGTAACTCAAATGCTCCATTAAGCTCGCATAAATTTGGTTAATAACACTTTTAAAGTGTGAGTAAAAATCTATGAAAGAAAGACTATAAACACTATTGGACATGATATTGAGAAATCTGGGAAGTTGCTACAACTCTCCCATCAAATATAGGAAATATTCAAAGTCTAGGCCTCATACACTTTGCTTAATGTTGGAAGGCATAATGATTTGGTAGGACATGCAGATAGTCATATTCTTAGCCTTATTTCCGAGAAATAAAATAAGAGATGCATACCACCCCTACAGAACACATAAAACTGCTTCGCAAGTCTTCGAGCAATGTGAAGCAGAAACAATTAATTAACTAATACTTGAAATGAACAAAGTGTATTATCTACAATACTTGTAATCTTCAGTACACCATCAAAACAAACCTATTTATTGTTTGCTAACCAGGGACGGAGCTTTGTTGGGGCCAAACTAGGCCATGGGCACCCAGGTTTTTGGCACTTTTAATTTTACCTATGCATCAAAGCATAGCCCACCAAGAATACGAACAATCCATGTAGCCGGCATGAGCATGTAGTAGCACGCTATTTCTCATGGCTGCAGCAGGCAGCGGCACACTAGGCCTAGCACTAGCCGCTCGCCGACATCCCGCGCAGACTTGGCATCCGAGTTCAACGAAGGAGTTAGATACAGATTATCCATATGCTTATTCTGTCCATCATACTGTCCTGGATAGATAGCCTGGTTGTTCCACTCAATTGAAGACATGAATTAGATGCAAATAGTACTGCACTATACATCTAATTTTCCTGCAATTGCTTCATTAGATAGATAGCCTGAGTGTTCACCCAATTGTTCTTAACATTTTAAATATCACAAAATATATTTTGTAGCCATAAGCAATGATAAGCAAGCTCAATCACAATTTATGAATTGATATATACATGTATGCTCGCTCCATCTTGTAATCCTGTATTATATACTAAAATGCCTATGACTCAGAATCTATAAAAAAATATGTACACCCTTTGCCTGGTCCGCCCAATATTTTCTTTGAAGCTCCGCCACTTTTGCTAACCTTCAAGTTTTACCAATTTCAGGGTTGGATGATCCTTGATGACCAGCGTTGTTTTTGAGGAACCCTTCCCAGATTAATTAATAGACTACATACATAGATTTTAGAGCTACACACCAATTTCTGCAGTGATCTAGGAAATATCACCTGTCAAATTCTCGTGGTTGGAGCAAGGAAGTAGAGAAGGCAGCGCTGTCCAGGGAAAGGCAGAGCTGCTCGCGAGGAGGGTCGACGCTCCGCTGCCTGGGGTAGAGGACGTAGAGGAGGGGTCCCCGCTAGGTTCTCTGGTGAAGCTTGTGGGGAGGAGGCCTGGTCGGGGAGGAAGCTCGCGAGATGGGTGGTGGTGAGGGAAGACATTCGGCGGAGGAGGGTGGTCGCCGCTTGTGGTCTGGAGTGGCGGCTCGGTGGCGCCGCTCTGGAGTGGTTGGGAAGGGGGACGGCAGTGGTCTGGGTGGAGGGCGGCCGCCGGCTTGGATCTGGAGTGGTTGGCGGCTGCGGTCAATTCGGTGCTTGGCGCCGCCGCTCTGGCGTGGTTTGGGGCGACGGCGCAAGTGCTCCGGTTGGAGGGCGTTCGGCGGCGGTGGGATGGTGGGGGACGGCGGCGGTGGTGGTGGAGGGCACGAAGGATTTGGGGGTCGATTTGGGGGCAGCGGCGCTATCTGATTTTTTTTAGTGGCTGGTGGCGCTATCTGATGGAGGGCCAGCGCGTGCTCGTCTTTTTTGGGCCAAAGTTTAGGCCACTCGCGCGCTTTCCTCTAATTGTGCGCGCTTAGTTGGCCTGATATTTTGGTCTCGCGTCAAAGTCGATTCCCGGCAGATTATGGGCCGTGGTGCAGTTGTCTCGGCAGAAGATGTGCCCTAAAGTGTACCGGCAGTCCATGTGTCGTCACTGTTCAAGTTCTTCCGGCAGTTTCTCTACCCCAATATGTTTATACCGGCAGAAACAAATGTCCCGGCAGTTGTTTTGCCCCTGATCAAGTATTTCTCCCGGCAGTTAATTACCCCCAATCAAGTGTTGTGCTGTATTGTCCCGAACCCAACGAGAGCGTCATGTTCGTCCCCCACTTTCTCCGGGGGCTAGGCCTTCCTCTGGATCCCTTTGTCAGGGGTCTTATGTTCTATTACGGGCTGGATTTTCACGATCTAGCCCCGGATTCCCTCCTACACATATCATCCTTCATTGTCGTTTGTGACGCCTTTCTCCGCATTATCCCTCACTTCGTCCTGTGGCTCAAGACTTTTGACGTGAAGCCGAAGATAGTCGAAGGGCAGCACGCAGCGTGTGGAGGCGCTCTAATAAGTAAAATTGCCGGCGCTTCATGGCCGAAGGGTTCCTTTCCAGAGGTATCCGGATTATGGCAACATGAGTGGTTTTACATCACAGCTCCCAGAAGTGCCAAGTGGGTAGCTGCCCCTACCTTCCGCTCGGGCCCTCCACCATCTTGGTCCAACGCGTGTTCACACTTAATCCAACGTCTTGGTCCTATTAAGGAGGTGATAGCGCAGCGAACTAGGCAACCGGACTATGATGCTTTAACACTTTCACTTAGCCAGAGGAGTTGGACAGTGGGGCTACTATATAGCCCCTAGTGGCTCCGCACTCACCCGAATTCGGGGTGCGTACATGCCTGGCCAGGAAACGGCCCTTCGTTAAGATGGAGGAATTCTAGGATTCCGATAGGTCATCGAGTGGTTGACCAGTCACACGCTATATCATGACAGTCAGTTTTCAGCTTTCTCTATTGAGGTGCTCGTCCGGATGAACCAGGGCACAATCGCAGTTGTTCTCCTGGTGCCGCCTTAGCCGATAGAGCAGAACGTAAGGCAGCAAAACACAGGAGCCGGGCAAACCCAACATTTGACCAAAGACATGATTCGGAGCTGATGCATATAAGGCCAAACTCGCAACGCTGAACACTCCCTAAGGTATTCGGTCTTTGTTGTGGGCCTAAATAGTGCCCTTTGTAAGAAGCCCTTGGTGTCCAGGTACGTGCATTATTCTGACGTGGCCACATGCCAAAACGTCAGCATCCTTCTCAATTGTACTGAGAATCCGAGGGATGTGTGTCAACAAGAGACAATAAGAAAGGTTTACGCAGGGTCTTAATCTAAAAAGAATCCTTGGAACGGGTCCCTGCTGCACGTCTGCGCCTGTCTCTCCATTGTGCCGTATCCTGGACCGGTGTAGTACGATGGTCATCTGTAAAAAAAGGAACTTGGGTGAAAAGTTGTCGTGCGAAAGAATAGGTTATGTTGGAGAAACCATGTACAATTCAAGATGAGCAAAAATTGCCAGTTGTTTGCGCGCGTTGAGCCCCTTGTGTTTGTAATGGGGTGTGGCCACCAGACCTGTATGAATTACATATAGCTGCACCAGACTCGTCTAACCGCGTCCGTGGTCTTGACGACCTGTCAAATGCTTTATTTGGTGAGTTCGTTTTAGTGTGTGGCTGTCAAGGCTGCCGCACTCTCTTCGGCATGCAGGGATCGCTCAATATTTCCATTTACTGTAATGATGCCACGCGGACCAGGCATCTTGAGCGTGAGAGAAGCGTAATGCGGTATTGTGTTAAAGCGAGCGAAAGCTTTGCGTCCGAGTAGTGCTTGATAGCCACTTTGGAACGCAACGATGTGGAAGGTTAAATTTTCTCTACGGAAGTTATCGGGGAAGCCGAATATAACCTCTAGTAACAGGGAGCCCGTGCAATGAGCCCCTGGGCCTGGTGTTTCTCCTTTAAAGGTA